>NC_134465.1:73241834-73541834 GCF_047948215.1 Lycorma delicatula | reverse complement strand
ATTCATTACAGTAGGTAGTTTTCTTATGAAATCTACCTAACTCCGTTAAGATAGCCGACAAAAATCACAAAATTCGATGTCAAAAACAACTTTTTTGTAGTTTTGTAGTCCAATTGCTTTGTTAAATATCTAATAAGTGCGGAAAATTTTGTAGCAAAACTTCCAGAGAATTTAGTTTTGAGAAAATTGATGTAAATACATACAACAATAACTTTTAAAAAATCCGTTTCCTTATTGAAGTAAAACAGATGAAAAAAAATAAAAAATCGTATTATTATTTCTGTACCTAATAAGCATTCTAACATTTTTCGGTGTATCGAGCAAATGGGTAATTTCCAACATGTTCGATTTCTGCTGAACGCCAATTAAATCATCGTATGAATGATGAACGCCGTGTGATTCAGCAAATTCAGCACAGCCCAGGCAACCCACCGGGTTGGTCTAGTGGTTAACGCGTCTTCCCAAATCAGCTGATTTGAGTTACAGCGTTCAAGTCCTAGTAAAGCCAGTTATTTTTACACGGATTTGAATGGATACTGCTGTTCTTTGGTGGTTGGGTTTCAATTAACCACACATCTCAGGAATGGTCGAACTGAGAATGTACAAGACTACACTTCATTTACACTCATACAGATCATCCCCATTCATCCTCTGAAGAATTATCTAAACGGTAGTTACCGGAGGCTAAACAGGCAAAAGAAAGCATAGCCCAGGCTCTAGTACAAGAGGAACATATACACTTTAATTGAATGGTATTTTCGTACAAAATCAAAACATAAAAAATTTCAATTTCAACCCCCCAAATCCAACTAGTCATCGTGAATACAATACTTTATTTTTGAAAAGTCTTATACGACGTTTATATAGACGATTTGACTTAAACGTAGCCCTGGTATATATAAATTAGATTTAAAAACAATTGATACAATTTTTTTTCTATGAAATCTTACTTAAATTAAAATATTTAAAAGAAAAGTTTAATACTTCAGCATTCTAGAAAACATTAGAGCATATAGGATTGTAATTTCAAATTTTATTATGATTTTACTTTTATCAAAATATAACAGGTTAATTTAACATCAAATAGAAAAAGACATCAGTAAAAGCAAAAAACTCAAACCGTATTTATGTTTCTTGTAAACAGTTTTTTACATCCACAACATTTTCGTATGAATTTTTAAATAAACTAAAAATAAAGTAAAAACTATACTTAATAAAAATAATAATATTTTTTTTAAAGACCCTTTGAAGGTGATATAAAAGTGTAAAACCAATACAATTTTACTAATTCTTTATTTATTCTTTCAACAAATCAAAAATTTACTTTTTTTTTTTTTTTTGTCTTCAGTCATTTGACTGGTTTGATGCAGCTCTCCAAGATTCCCTATCTAGTGCTAGTCGTTTCATTTCGGTATACCCCCTATATCCTACATCCCCAAAAATTTGTTTTACATATTCCAAACGTGGCCTGCCTACACAATTTTTTCCTTCTACCTGTCCTTCCAATATTAAAGCGACTATTCCAGGATGCCTTAGTATGTGGCCTATAAGTCTATCTCTTCTTTTAACTATATTTTTCCATATATCTCCGTATAACTCTTCAATACATTCCACCCATCTATCGACTTTACCTTTCGTATTATATATTGGTATACCATCTTTGTTTAACACATTATTAGATTTTAATTTATGTACCCCAAAATTTTCCTTAACTTTCCTGTATGCTCCGTCTATTTTACCAATGTTCATTTCTCTTTCCACTTCTGAACACTTTTCTTTAATCCACTCTTCTTTCACCAGTTTGCACTTCCTGTTTATAGCATTTCTTAATTGCCGATAGTTCCTTTTACTTTCTTCATCACTATCATTCTTATATTTTCTACGTTCATCCATCAGCTGCAATATATCGTCTGAAACCCAAGGTTTTCTACCGGTTCTCTTTATTCCGCCTAAGTTTGCTTCTGCTGATTTAAGAATTTCCTTTTTAACATTCTCCCATTCTTCTTCTACATTTTCTACCTTATCTTTTTTACTCAGACCTCTTGCGATGTCCTCCTCAAAAATATTCTTTACCTCCTCTTCCTCAAGCTTCTCTAAATTCCACCGATTCATCTGACACCTTTTCTTCAGGTTTTTAAACCCCAATCTACATTTCATTATCACCAAATTATGGTCGCTATCAATGTCTGCTCCAGGGTAAGTTTTGCAGTCAACAAGTTGATTTCTAAATCTTTGCTTAACCATGATATAATCTATCTGATACCTTGCAGTATCGCCTGGCTTTTTCCAAAAAAATTTACTTAAAGAAGAATTAAAACAGAATATGTATATATTTTTTTCTAAATTTAGATTTATCTACTTTTAATCATTAACCATATTTTTCTTAATAACATTATTAAGAAAAACATTTTTTTATTGTATAATGGAATGGTTCCTAAACTTTTCCGAGTCGCAGCGCCCTTTTTCAATTAAAATTTTTGCATGGCGCCCTGCCCTAAGTAAAAGCATGACTACTCGTAAGTAAGAGATAAAAATAAATAAAACTCATGTATCTTCATTTTTTTAATTTATTTTATTAATTTTAAATTAATAATTATAAACGTCTTGGTTCAACTAATTATGAAGCTTTTACAATATTTCACGGCGCTCCTGTGAAAAGATCGGGGCTCCCCGGCGGGCAGTTTGGGAATCACTAGTATAATCTGTTGTATCGCGCATGGTACATTAATATGTTGCTTTACACTCTCTTTAGGTTATGACTTGACCTAAAATTTGAGGTACAAGACTTTTTAAACACGGTTTCTTTCTCTGAAAGTAATGATGTTAATTATACAGTCATACTAATTGGTCAGAGGAATGTTTTATTGGTCAAAAAGGAACTGGTTTGAAAAGACCCGTTTGAACGTTTTGGTTTAGTTAGAAAATATGAGTAGTATAATTTGAGAGAATATTATTTACTTTTCGATGCATTGTATGTTAACCATGTTTCTTCTCCAACCACTAGGCGATCCAATAATTAACCTAGTTTTGTTATTACCCTCGTTATCCTACAATGATGTAAACAATCAACATAACGAGGTTATCATGTTTATTCTTAACGAGGTTTTTAACAAAAAACATACCGTATCAGCATAGGCCGAAGCAGGCATTCTCTTTTTTTTAATGTTCTGATGACAATATTTTATGAACTCCATCTTTCTAAAAACAAAATATTTCAGGGAAATTTTGTAAACAATAGATAAATAATTACGTTGAAAACCCCATGAAACTCTTTAACTGTGAATTCCCTGCTTTTTTTTAAGCAAAGATAAACGGTATTTTTAATTTTTTGTTGCTATCCGTTATTGCTTCGTTGTCAAAACGTTATATTTTACCGTTTTTAAATAACCGACACCATTTTATACAGTCTCCTATTTAATCACCAACTCAAATAGTTACACGAATTTCATATTTTGCATACAAATAACGAATTACTGGTTGCACCTTGCAATCAGTGGGATTGGTAATCGATATGGTTAATGAGATACTAAAATAAAAGAACATTTGATATAATAAGATTTTGAATTTAATTTTCAGGATAACAGATAGGTTACCAAATTTTCTCGACTAGATGTTATTTCAAAACTCATCAAATTTTGTTGATAACTGCAAATGATTAGTACTTTACAAATGGCCCTTATAGATTAGTATATTAACATGGGATAGTCATACTGACTTTCTACCTAATTAAAAAAAAAAAAAAAAATTATTTTCCACTAAGATGATTTATTACACTCTTCAACAAAGGTTAACTTTTTAATATGAACTGTAAAATATTATTTTCATACCTCTGGCATACAATATTGAACAGTGAGGTAATACAGCTCATATACCTATAAACACGTTGTTAATGTGGCAAAAAAGATTTATTAGAATCATACTTTGTTTAAGAATGATAAAGTTTTGTAAAAATGTAGTATATAGATTAAAATGATGAACGTTTTTGGTTGGAAACTAAAAATAAGTCGCATATTATACGAAAAAAGAGTAAATTAAAATAGTTTGAAAAAGATCATTTTATAAGAGGAATTATGTCTATAACAGACTTCCTTTTCATATTTAAATCGGTGAAGGCAATAAATTTGAAAATGTATTGATACAGTTTTTAATCAAAAAGGTATTGTATAACTGAAAATTCTAGTCATCATAAATTATCTTTAAATAAGAGATAGTTTGATATTACTTTATGATTTATGTCGTTATTTTTATTGTTATACCAAACATGTTTAAAACTATAAATATTATGTAAATTTAAAGTATTTTCTAACTGAATTTTGCGGTTTGATTTTTGTTATTGTTATTTTTTTCTTTTTGTCCAACTTTTAATTATAATTAATTGTTAAAAAATATATTCAACTTTGTATATTAACAATTTTTGAAAAAAAATATTTTTATTATTATATATATTTATATTAAGTAGATTTCATAAGAAAGTTACCTATTGTAATGAGTAGCATGATTCGACTTCCTGAAACTTTCGACATATCTTTGCGTTTCACAACCCCAGACCCCAAAACCATCATCAGCTCAAAATGTTATATATTTATCTATATATTTCACTTTCTTGTGAAAACGATAACTACCGTAATTTTCCACCAACTTTAAAATTGTTCCCTAAAAATAACTCGACCCAAAATCTCGGTCTAATTCGTTAACGGCCAAAATCAGACCATTGAGTTGGAAATGGGGTGGCTTTTTCGAAAAAAAAACAAAATATTGCTACAACCCTTTTATTAAGTAAAATATCGAATTCGTTTAAAGTTTCTATTGTTTTTTCGCTAAGGACCTAAGACTTATCTTTTTGATATCACCAACCACTGGCCCAGGCGGCAGAAAAAATGGGATTTCGAAGACAAAAACAATCATACCTCCCTTAATAGGCACAGTATCGAATCGGTTTAAAGTGATCGTTAGCCCTCTAAACATTACCTAAAACCATTTACTGAAACAATTTTTGATATGACCAACCCTTACGGCAAGGGATGACCAAAATTTTGCTGAAATTGTAAGATGGGGCTTGTCGTACGCTGAACATGTGAAACCTTTTTTCACATGTGAAACAAGTTTTATGGATGCGTGGACGTCCTGGTGATTTTTTATGTTTTACAGAACAACCTGACTACAAAATTTTGGTGTTAAGAGGAAATTTTATGTCTATTAGGACGCTCCCTACCATATCTTTACGAAAGTTTCGTTGAACTGCAATTGATGAATACAAATTCTGAAGCCAAAACACACAGTGAGCATGTTACGTACCAGTGCGTGTATCCATTATTAATAACACTGGTGACCGAATTCGGTACTAATAAACTACGTGAGTCAAAACTTGATGTATTTTGCTAAGAAATCAGACTTCAACTGAATTTGTAAGTTATCTCAATAAATTTTTATATGATTTTAAATTTGTGAAATCCTTTAATCATTCGGTATTACTATTCTTGAAGTTAATATACAAAAAACCGCTTACCAACGATTGAATTTGAAGCGCTCAAGCGCTTTCGGAATTAAATTCCATCTTCAGGAAGTCTCATATTCGTACTATTTATAATAGTAAGTAAAACTTCAGATGTAAATTATACAAAATCGTGATATTTGCATAAAAAATAACGATTGGTAGTCATAACAGTTTGTCTCAGCAGTTGAGACCATCAAATTGACAGGATGTTTACGTAGACATAATTTTATAACACATGACGACCAACTGCTATGTTTTAGGCAAACATAACGATTTTTTATAATTTACATTGAAGTTTTAATCCATTAAGTTTATTCGTCCTATTACAAATAGAACGAATATGAAAGTTCCTGAAGATGGAATTTAATTCTGAAAGCGCTTGAACGCTTCGAATTCAATTGTTGGTAAGCGGGTTTTTGTATATTAACTTATAAAATACGACGAACAGATTTGTGAAAACCGCCGTTTCACAATAACTGAGCTTTGTCTATGTTTCCCACAAGTTTCACGGACTTTATTGTTTGAAATTGTTTCACAGAAGCTAGGCTACCACAAATTTTGTGCAAGATGGGTGCATTGAGATCACAGGTGGCAGAATTGTATGACACAGGAATTTCAAAGCTTGTCCACCGCTATGATAAGTGCCTGAATTTGTACGGTGATTATGTTGAAAAGTAGTATTTTAATCCCTCTTTTACAAGTATATAATAAAAAGTTTTTCTTGTACTTGGTTTTTAAAAATTCCAAAACGTTCCTTACTTTCTGAATAGTCCTCGTATATACTTATAATATATTAACTTATAATTATATACTTATACCAACAGGCCATGCTTAACAAAATTATTATTAGTATTCTACTTACAATCGCCGGGAAAAAATATTAGAAAAAGTTTAACTATGAATTAAGTAATTTTATTTCAATTATTCTACGTTTATTTGTATAAATGTTAAAATAAGCAACATATTTCTTTGTAAGACTGGCGTCATTAATAAAAATGATCTTTGAAATTCCTTTAGAATGAAATGTTTCATTAACTTGAATATTATTTGATTAATATTTATATATTAATTTTAAAAATTAGAATATTATATTTGATTTATAATGAGATGTAAATTTAAAAATAAATTGATATATTATACAAAATACGAGTTAATATTCAATTTAAGTATGTATTGATAAAAGAAAATTCCATTAGAAAATATCATGAGAAAAATAAAACTGTAAAATATTATATATTTATACAACAAATAATCAAGTTAACGAATATTAAATACATTTTTTCGTTTAAACTACCCTCTATTAAGCAGAACAATTTCTTGGCATTTATCCAAGAAAGACCTCATTTTCTACCCAGTAAAGTGTATTTATGCGATATATCTCACTCTGTCTACATTACATATATAGGCTACACGAAACACTTGCAATAAGTAAGTAGGAATTTATAGTAGTATAACGCCAAACGTTAAATATTAGATGATTGTAATTACACAATTTATCACACTTATCTTAATTATACGTTTCTATTTTACGAAAAAAGAAACATTATTTAATTGAATTTTTTTTTTTAACTTTTAACTTTTTTTTAGTATCAGGTTTCTTTTCAGTGCATTTTGAACTCTAGATAATTTAATGTATTTTATATCAACCATTACATATTGCATTCATTTTCCAGGATTTTCCATTTTCTTCCCTTTCTTTTCTTTTTATTTTTTTCCTCTTAAATTATCTTTTTATTTTGTTCTAATTTTCTTTGTATATTCGCCGATGAAAATAATTGAAAATAAATTTCAGCGAAATATGATTAAAGATAAACACGAGAAAACTGGTTAAATATAACCAAAAAAAATGTTGCACAATATTCTACACTTCAACCATAATATTTTTTAAGTAGATTTCATAAGAAAGCTACCTACTATAATGAGTATCATGATTCGACTTCCAGAAAATTTCGACATATCTTCGCATTTCACACCCCACAGATCTCAAAACCACCGTCAGTTCAAAAGTTTATATATACACATACACACGCATATATATATTTCACTAAGTTGTGGAGTCGATAACTGCCGTAATTTTGCGCCAATCACTTTCAAATTGTTCCTTAAAAATAACTCGTCCCAAAATCTCGGTCTTGGTCGTTAACGACCAAAATCGGTCAATGGAGGTGAAAATTCGGGCTTTTTAGAAAAATAAATATCACTATAACTTTACTATTACGTAAAATATCGAATCCGTTTAAAGTTCCTACTATTCTTTGGATAAGGGCCTAAAACGTATATAAGTAAAGTTTTTTGATATCACCAACCGTTGGCCCAGAGGTTTGAGGAAATTGGATTTCGAAGACTAAAAAAGAATCCTACCTCTCTAAATAGGTATTGAATCGGTTTAAAACGGTCGTTAGTTCTCTAAAAATTACCTAAATTTTTTTTGAAGCAATTTTTGATACGACCAACCCTTACGACAAGGGATGACCAAAATTTTGCGGGAATTGTAAGAAGATGGGGGCTTGTCGTACGCTAAACACGTGAAACTTTTTCACATGTAACCATTGTATTGAGTAAATTTGAAATTTTTCGAAACTACAAGGTGGAAATCCTTTTTATAATCTACTTGGCACCAGTGAAATCTACCTCCGCCTTCCGACGTGCCGAAAGGGATTTTTTTTTTTAATTTCAAATACAACACAGAATTTTTAAATAGTAATAAATCTATTATTATTAATTAATAACATTTACTGCCAATCTCCGACTTCTTAGAGGCTTCTTCGACTTTCATTCAGTAGTTCCGGGTTCGAATCCCGGTAAGACATGGCATTTTTCATACCCAACAAAATTTCCATTTCCAGATTTCTTGTACAAGCTTCTCTGTCAAAATATCAATTATAAAATACAAAATGGAAATAGATTTTTACAGAGTGTTTTAGAAGATTCTAGTGATATTTCATTAGGTGAAAGAACAAGCCGAATGTAAAATGAACCATGTAATATTCACTATGTGGTGAATTACTGTCGACGGGTCTACCTTGAAGGCGTTGTAATTCCGTAAAATTATAGTATAGAATCTTCAAAACTGACCGGGATTTAAATACAAAACCTTCCAGATGGAAGACTCTACCATTCTGCTACTAGAAAGAGTGTTGTCTGTTATGATTCACTGCTATAAAACAGTAAAGAGAATAATAGCATGAGAAATAAGAGAAAAATAAAAAATGAAAAAATTAGACACTACTGCTTTACCGAATCGAAGGTAAAGTAGTAGTACAAATAATGGTATAAAAAAAATTATATACATTTTTCTTTAACGTAAGTAAAATTTTACTTATTATTTACAAATAGATATTTCGGAAGGAATAAATAGATACAAGGAAGCAATAAAAAAAAAAAGTAACAAAAGAAACCAAAATTAATAGAAATACATTTGATATAAAAGTCGAAAGAAATAAAAATTGTGTAGAAAAATGACTTAAGATTAGTGTAGCAATATTACGGAATAAAAGGAAATTCTGTGTATTTCCCTTTACATTGAACACATATTAAATAAAAAAACTGCATTTCACTGATGTTAATGTGTATACAAGGAGAAAAATTATATAAGACCGAAACAAAAGGATAAAATATGTATGAGAAATTGAAGAGAAATTAGAAAAATACTGAATTTTCGTTATTTTATTCTGTGTAATATATTTTTTTTTTTTTGTATAATTTTTTCGCAACAAATAAACGAAACTTTAATATGTAAACTAAAAGAGGTATAATTTTTTTTATTTATTCAACCTTAAAATTTATTAAAAAATTGCATTATAACTGTAATTTGATGAAATAATTAAAAATAACGAATAGATCCACACAAGCATCACGATTAAACTCGCCACTGTGACCCACGGAATAAGCGCATATGAAAAATAAACCAATAAACAGTCAACAATCTCAAATTGAGGTTATGTTGTCGACCTTAAATTGAGAATAACAATCAAATTTTCACAGGAACCACTTCAAATACACTAATACACCATATCTATACTATATTTCAATGAAATTTATTTAGTAATTAAGGAAATTTTTGTGCCACAAAATTTTATACGTTAATGTTATTTTTAAACAACAAAATGTTAAACATGAATAGATTTTCGTTATCCTTATACCTCAAAAAGTAAAAAAAAAAAAAAACATGTTTACCCACCAATCCCACCGTGCGATCGAAAATAATATAGTTTTTCTTTTAGAAAAATCGGTAAAAAAAAAAGAAAAATTAAGAAAAAAAAATTCTTCCAGGTTGAATACCTGAAAAAGTATACGGAGTGGAATACTACAAATAAGTTGATCGAGTGAATTCGCGATACCAGTCATCATAATCAAATCACTGAAATAAAAATCATTGAAATTAAACCTTTTTATATACAGTAAAGTCTAATTGTACATAAAAACGAAATCAATTGTTACTTTTATTAGTACTCTTAGAAGCAATCGTAATAAAGTTAGTTATATTTAATTAGCACCGTAATTTGATAACACAAAGACCATAAAATATTTTCATGATATGTTTGATGTTATATCTTGTACTAATAACGTAATTAGTGGTTGTTTAGATAGCTACCCGATTACTGGTTACGGTTGAAACCCCCCTTAACTAACATGTAACCTCCCTTTTCCAGAAGTGTCCTTCATCATGCGCTCACACTCTCTTAACATCCCATGCAAGGTAAATTAACTGACCTTTCTCACAACTAATATATTAAATATCATATGGATATCTTTGATACAATTTGTATAAGTTCACATACCATTTATCTTATGTTAAAGATATAAATCAATAAGTTTAATCTTCAAATTACGACAGAATTAAACTTCGTGGAATGTCAAATGCGTGCTTTGATAAATCTACTGCGTTATATTAGTACATCAAAGATCTTAAAACAATTTACATCACTTCTCGTATCGTAACAACTTGATGATCATGTAATCAATTCCTGAAAAGGATCTTAAATTCTACAATAAAATTATACTGACTTTCTTACCACATATGAACTAATTATTACATTTACAAAGCGTCGAGTTGTACTAAAATAGAATTGATGCCGCAGGGATTGAAAGCGAGTTATTTTTAACATGCAAAGTTAACACGTAGAAGACTAGAAAAGGATCCTCTCCAACAGTTGAGTTCATGCTATTTCTGACCAATTCAACAAAAAATTTTTCACGTCGATTGATTCCTATGGGTCTGGAAGATTTTCTTTCTTGTTTTTATTTTCTTTTTTTGATTAGCCTCCGGAACCACCTTAAGGGTTTACTTCAGAGCATGAACGAGGATGATATATATGAATGAGAATAAAGTGTAGAACAGTCTCAGGCCGACCACTCCTAAGAAATGTAATTAATTGAAATCCAACTATCAAAGGACATCGGTATCCACGATCTAGTATTCAAATGTGTATAAAAATAACTGCCTTTACTAAGATTTGAACTTTAGAACTCTCGACTTTGAAATCAACTGATTTGCGATGACAATGTAGAAAGATCTGTCTGCCACCAATGAACTGTACTTATATCTCTCAGAGGGTGAGTAAGTAACCTATAAAAGAGAACTCACCGGGCAAAATACTGATAAACTGCTTTTGATCGTAACACAACTGCTTCCGTGGAATTATCTGTAAAAGATTTATGGAGGAAGAATAATTTAAAAAAGGAACATAACCCGAGGAAAATATCCCTCAAAAATATGTATTATCAAGAATATAACCCAATTCTAGTTTCCAATCGTTCAATCCAATTTATATGAACAACTAAATACTATTACAATAAATTATGCTAAATGTAGTAACTGTTATTTTACAAGACAAACCTGGCAGCATGGGAAAGAAGTACAGGCTACAAATACATGTATATATATCGGAGGATTGCATTACCTATATATATATATATATAGGTAATATCCGAACATATTTGCTTTTTGTTAGGCAGGTTTGTTTTTCCTTAATTACAAAAAAGGAAACTAATTTCTAGTTTGATTAATCTCAATTAATGGTTTTTACTTTCTCGTATAGAGCTATAGTATTATAATCGGTCCAATTTTGGGTTTTCACCGGATCTTGACGTTTCAACATCTAAGAAACCCAAAAAAACCAAAAACCAGGCTGAACGAATAAAACACTTCGATGATTAAATGAAACCTTGCTTATTTTTTATCCAAAATTTAGTTTTTTTAATGAAAATGAGATACCTAGAAATAAATACCTAAATAAACTTAATAAAAAATGGATTTGGTAATAGTTTTAATATTGTCTACGTAAAGGTACTTACTTACTAGACGAACGCCCACTATTGGCTGTTGAACCATTTTGTGACGCGCTGACCAGCATAAACGAACTTCTCTGTAAAGGGGGCCTTCATCATCCTGCGAGTAGTCCAGAGCTGTACAGGTCTTTAGATGGTCTGCATCCATACTTTCGTGACAGCAGAGTTGGCATGCTGGAGATCAGAGCTCGTATGCGATGTAGGTGCGAGGTCAGATAATCATGTCCCGTTTTTTAATCTAAATGTAGCAACGCTGACTACTCGATAGAGGCTATAGCTCATGTGTGACGAGGCTCTCCCACTTCTTGTCTGCCGATAATTCTTTGTAGTTTTCGTCAATCCATTTATTAACTGCAGAGTTTATTTGCGCTTTGGCTGAGTCAAGAGAAGAAGTGCTGGATGGCCGAGGCAAAGAGGTTCCCAGATTTGCCAATTTATCAGCCATTTCGTTACCGTATATGTTAACATGGCTGGGAACCCACTGGAATTTTAGCTGCCAGTCTTGATATTCCCAGTTAATTTAAAGTCTTCCTGCACTCCAAAGTTCTCGTAAAGTCATTTATAGTGTCACGTGACAAGTTCTGGATGACTGCTTGCGAATCAACAAAAAAACTGCTTACACAGAAGCCCGTCTATACCGGTCAACACGTCACAAAATCGCTCAACACGCAAGAGCGGGCGTTGGCTAGTAAGTAAGTAAGTAAGTACATTTACGTAGACCATATTAAAAATATTACCAAATCCAATTTTTATTAGGTACTCATTTCTAGGTATCTCGTTTTCATTAAGAATCCTAAATTATGGATAAAAGATAAGCAAAGTTTCATTTGATTACCGTAGTCTTTTATTCCTTAAGCCTATATTTTATTCTAAAATGCTGACAACACAGTGGTAGGACTTTCCCGTCTTGGGTTGTTACTGATGCACGACTTACACAACATACACAAACAACTTAATTTAAAATACTTATTCTCTTATTTAAATATAATATTTTTTCGTTTATTTTATTCAATATTTCTAACTATAGCGCGCACATACCGTATTTAATTCGCGCAGGTGTAGCGGTACTAACGTACACCGTAGCGGTATAGTACCGCTACGGTGTAACGGCGATGGTCGGTACTAACTTAACTAACTAAATATAACTTCACAACGTACATGGAACAAATTTCGCTTGTATGGTCGGCAGACTATTGTAGTCATGAGGCTTAACGCACCATGTACTAAATCTACCGAGCGATTGAGTTCGAGACCCAGCGAAACCGAATTACTTTTTTACACTTAAAATATTATTAATTTATTTAATCGTAACGTTCACCTATGACGTCACAACATAGCAGTAGTTTAGAAATTTTTTTAAGGAGTGGAATTTTGAATTTTTTTTTGCAAATATGGTTATTTTTTAATTGTTAACAAACGTGCCTAAGATAAATATAACCTTAATTAGGCGAAACCTCAAGATACTGAGGGTGATTTTGTTATACAGCCTTTATACAGCCTCACCCCCTTTTATGGGCCTCACCCCCTTGACCTTTTATGTTGAACATTTAATGGCATAAATTCCCCATATATGTAGAAATAATCTGACCAAGTTTGGTCAAAATTGGTCCAGTTGTTCTAGGGATATAAGGTGATTTAGAGGCAAACACCGAAAACACACATACATATGAATATTAACATCCAGAAATTTCCATCCGGTTTTTTGTGTTCCTTAATTGTTAAAACGTCAAGATCCGATGAAAACCAGATATGCCCAAATTGAACCGTTTACAATACTTTCCCTTCTAGAGCAGTTGCATTACCTAGTACAGAAAATAAATATATCAGAAATATTTCATTATGAAAATCGTAAAATCTCCAAAAAGGTCCAATAGTAATCCTACTCCATTAAGAGAAATATAATATAATATCCTTTATTGGATAGTTTTCCTAAACAATTAAAAAAATAAACCCCTAAAAAATAACAATAATAAAAAACTAATATATTTTTTATATACGAAAATTTTTAATCTTTACATGGAACTAGCAGTTAATGATGTTAAAGAACAATTTAGATTCGGAGTAACAGTACAAGGTGAAAAGATAAAGATGCTACGATTTGCTGATGATATAGTAATTCTAGCAGAGAGTAAAAAGGATTTAGAAGAAAAAATTAAACGGCATAGATGAAGTCCTACGCATGAAAATAAACAAGAACAAAACAAAAGTAATGAAATATAGTAGAAATAACAAAGATGGACCACTGAATGTGAAAATAGGAGGAGAAAAGATTATGGAGGTAGAAGAATTTTGTTATTTGGGAAGTAGAATTACTAAAGATGGACGAAGCAGGAGCGATATAAAATGCCGAATAGCACAAGTTAACCAGGCCTTCAGTAAGAAATATAATTTGTTTACATCAAAAATTAATTTAAATGTCAGGAAAAGATTTTTGAAAGTGTATGTTTGGAGCGTCGCTTTATATGGAAGTGAAACTTGGACGGTCGGAGTATCTGAGAAGAAAAGATTAGAAGCTTTTGAAATGTGGTGCTATAGGAGAATGTTAAAAAACAGATGGGTGGATAAAGTGACAAATGAAGAGGTATTGCGGCAAATAGATGAAGAAAGAAGCATTTGGAAAAACATAGTTAAAAGAAGAGACAGATTTATAGGCCACATACTAAGGCATCCTGGAATAGTCGCTTTGATATTGGAAGGACAGGTAGAAGGAAAAAATTGTGTAGGCAGGCCACGTTTGGAATAAGTAAAACAAACTGTTAAGGATGTAGTATGCAGAGGGTATACTGAAATGAAACGACTAGCACTAGATAGGGAATCTTGGAGAGCTGCATCAAACCAGTCAAATGACTGAAGACAAAAAAAATACGATAATATCTAGATACGAAAGAATATTTTATCTACTGGAGATAATGTTTTTTTATTATTTTATTTTTTTATGTTAAATTTAACCTAATCATGAATAATAAATTACATTTAAGTAGAAAAACGATTCTGATGATAAAATAGGACGAAAATACGCTATTCAAAAGAGATTTAAAGTGTGTTTATACTGAAGCTTTCTTTATGAGTTGTAAGATATTCAGGGTTAGTAGTAGAATGATTGAGTAAAGGTTTAAAATGTAAAGAGGTGAATTGATTTCCATATATTGAATTTAGTAGGTAATGTGTATTTGTGTTTGTGTCTATGCTGAGAGAAAGAGAGGAGGGAGAAAAGATAGAGAGAGAGTGTGAGAGAGAGAGAGAGAGAAGTGTATCTACTGTGCATACATACGTATATATACCAATCTAGTATTAGTTAAGGGCTTGCAAATGTGGCTCTCCATCAAATTTGTTTTGGAATACCCTTATTGCCTAGTGCCTAATAATAGTAAATTATGGGGCTTTATAAGGGGTCATTTAAATCAAAAAACCGATAAAGTCAATATTAGTTATTCAACGTTCAAAACTCAATACTGAATAAAAGCAATAACGTACAGGAGGATAATCTAGAAGTACTGAAGAATATTACGAATTTATTTCAATTACGAACCATAAAACGTTCGATTGTAAATTCTATTTATGTACGCGCTTGCATATATATCATCCCCTTGCTAAGTTAAAACGTTTATATAAAAGTAGTTCGTTGTTTCTCTATAGAAAGAATATATTAATTTGATGCTTACACTATCAATCCCACTCTCCCTTATTTCTATAATGTACTTAAAAGCAAGTAAGGTAAAATAAATAGCAATAATTAGAGTTGTTTTTTATGAGAGTATGATTGTTCTTCAGCCGGCCTCTACGGCGGGAGTGGTCCTATGCCGCGAATCCTGGTTAGGCATGGCATTTTCACACGCTACAAAAATTGTCATTCATCTCATCCACTGAAGTAATACCTAACGGTAGTCCCGGAGGTAAAAAAAAAAAGAGATAGAAAAGAAAGCTTGAATGTCATTTACATATCCATAACCTTAACGTATTAATATACAACAGGATATTCATTTCACTGTAGAAGACAATGGAAAATTACATTACTTCTTCTTTTTCTACTATTCCTGGCATTAGATGCTTGTTAGTTTTATAAATGGTTATGTTGTTATGTCGTTTTCAGGATATCTTGTAATATATGTCAGGCGACTTAAAACCTTAACGGTTATTGAATCCTTAATTACATTGTTGTGTGTATGCATATGGACGCATGCCCTCTCTCATATTATATTTGTAACAGTATAGGAATCTATTGATTTAAAATAATCATGAAAAATATTGTCATAATAACACCCAGTACTATGACAACAACCACAACATAAAAAGAAAAAAATAACATCGTAAGAACAAATAACATTAGAAACATAAACGTTCAAAAACATAAATTCTTTGATGCTGCATAACTTAAGAAGAAAGGCTTCGTCCTGAGTATCACTGTTAGATTCCTAGGTCCAATACATGTACTCGCTTTAATCGCCTTACATCTTCCCAATTTCTTAAGAGGTTAACAGCTAGATACAAGTAGTTTACAATGTCGTTAAGTCTTATTATTTACTTAGTTACAAATCGATCGACATCCTCTCCCTAACTACTCATGAATTTCGTTGTTCCGTAGCGCCTGTGTAATTCATCTGGAAACGCAGAATGGTCTCTGATATTGCCAGCACTTGCCGTACCCGAGAATTAGATTACATATATCCAAACCGGTTTTAGAATCACTATGTACAAAAGTATCTGGTTAAGATAGTTGCGATTTCCTGCCTAATAACCAATAACAAATACCAAATAACCAATCAAATAACAAATACCAATCAAATCAAATAACAAATAACCAATATACCATATATAGATGTTTCCTTTAAAAAAATATATACAAAAATAACACTTTATTTCTCCAATTTTGTTCATCTTGAAATACATTACAAACTTAAACGCTTATATAATTCAGTACTTACATATTAACGCCACCGCAGCTACAGATTTATTTAAAAACAAAGTAGTCAATCGGATTTCGATGGAAAGTGGAAGGTAAATAATAAATAATTGCAATAATTACTGAATTTATTAAATAAATACTCAAAAACTTACGGTGCTAATTAGTCAAGGTTACCGAGCGAAGCGAGCGTAGGTTATGTTTGGTTAAAATATTTATAAAATAAATAAATATAAATAACCATTTATTAAAATTAATAAAGAGACTGTTTTGAATATATGTTAAACTCTATATCGGCCCATTTTCCACCGAAATCCGATTGACTACTTTGTTTTTAAATAAATATGTAGCTGCGGTGGCGTTAATCAGTAAGTACCTATATTTAATATAAAAATACTCGATAAGAGGATTAGATACTCCTTACAAAATATTCCGTATTGGAGATTATTATCAAAATTTGTTAATAAGCTTTATTTACGATCGGGTTTTAGGTAGATTTCATAAGAAAGCTACCTATTACAATGGGTACCATGATTCAACTTCCGGAAAATTTCGTCATTTTTTTGCGTTTCACATTCATTAGACCACCGTCAGTTCAAAATTTTATATATATATATTTAAGCAAGTGAAAAAAAAAAAATATATATATATATTTCACTTTCTTGTGGACACGATAACTGCCGTAATTTTACCCCAATCACTTTCAAATTGTTCCTTAAAAATATAACTCGTCCCAAAATCTCGGTTGAGTTCGTTAACGGCCAAAATCGTACCATGGGGGCTTTCTCGACACAAAGAAAAATATCGCTATAACTTTCTTATTAAGTAAAATATCGAATTCCTTTAAAGTTCCTAATATTCTTTAGATAAGGGCCTAAAACTTATCTTAGTAAAGTTTTTTGATATAATCAACCATAGGCCCAGGGGGTGGAAAAAATAGGATTTTGAAGACAAAAAAGAATCATACCTCCCTAATAGGCCCTATCGAATTCTTTTAAAGTGGTCGTTAGTCCTATAAATATTACCTAAAACGTTTTTCTGAAACAATTTTTGATATGACCAACCCTTACGACAAGGGATGACCAAAATGTTGCTGGAATTGTAAGAAGATGGGGGTTATCGTATGCTAAACATGTGAAATTTTTTTTCACATGTAACCATAGTCGTATTGAGTAAATTTGAAGTTTTTCTTTAATTTTAAGGAAATTTTGTTTTCCCCTACTAAGCACCGATGAAATCTACTTTCGCCTTCCGGCGTGCCGAAAGAGATTTTTAAAAATAAATTTCGAATTCACTACTAGATCAAATGAGAAATTATGAAAAGAATGAACCAACCAATGACAGCCCTCATTCTTTACAAAAATTAGAATATATAACAAATCTTAAAAACAGTAATTCATGAGATTATAACAACAAAATCGTCGATAGCGATAACAAAAATAAAAATAAGAGGAAAAATAAAACAATAACCAAGAATAACAGTTAAAGTTAATGAAAAAAATCAATAATAATAAGCGATCAATAAAAATATAATAATGAAAGTACTGACAAGTATCAAAATGTTGGAATGCCAGAAAGTACCAACGTTAATAGAAAACAATGTTCTTAGAATCTAAAATAGTTACAACGAGCATAGATACGTTGGGAAAGCCCCTTGAAGGAGTAAGTCAAGGAGGGCACAGACGTCTGCCACGATTCCCTGAGGTGAGTGTGTTGGACCTAACAGCGGGGCTGGTTACCTTGGGGGTGTTTAGAAAAAATATATATTTATATAATAATTACTTAGACAATAATGAAAGCATTTGGATGAAAAATATTAAACATCATCAATCGCAGCGTAAATAATTTCGTTCGACATATACGACGAGATTTCTTCAGTTACAATATTTCAGTTTAATTTAACTATCACAGATTATTTAATGAACTTATAATAAAACACCGGGGGAAATAACATTCCCCCAGATCCCGTATAAAAGTTTATACGGGTAGTTTATACGTGTACAGGGATGTTCCCTTAGTCGTGGTGTTCCATTCCAGCTGCGACGCTTCCACCGCGAGGCTCTGCAGCCTCTTCCGCAGGCGGGAGATGGGCAATTGAACGAAATTTAGATCCGGTGCATTGTGATTACCATTCCGTTCCGGTACTTGGCCGGCCCGAAACCGCATCCCAAATACCTCGGCCTCCCGGACTCTTCGCAATCTCCACATGGCTGCCCGAACTTTCACCACTAAATCGATTGGGAGAGCCTTTCCCAATACGGTGGTAGCCTCATAGGAGGTTGTTTTAAAAACACCAGTGCATACAATTAAGGCTCTGCGCTGGACACTTAGAGGTAAAGAAAATTACTATATATTTCCATGATTTAATGATTGAATATCTTTATGAGAGAAGATATCTAATTATATCAGCTAATTATAATCGCACACGACAATATTTTTAATTAAACTGTAATCAGTAAATTAATTAATCATAAAAATCATAAAAGAAAATTTCTATTGGATTAATGAATGTAAACAAAACCAATATTTATCAGACGTAGATGAAAGACCAATCAGGATTAAGCATAGACAATATTGTATACAAATGATTTGATAGTGGTAAAAAGGTTAGGTAGTTAAGTCCCGCCTTCAGAACAAAATTGCACTGAAAGGTATAAATAGTTAAAGAACATAAGAAGCTAGATTTAAACACGAATAACATATAATTATTTTTATGATAAATTTTAGAAGTTTGTATTTAAAGAAACTTGTTCTCATGGTATAATTTGAATCATACAAAACAAAAATTGGCTTATAACAATGAAAAAAATAACTACTTTAACGGAATTTTATTTTTATTTTTGATAAATATCAGTCCTTTCCCTTCATTTTACCACAAGATACATAATAATAATGAAGGACGCATTGCAACAAACTTAAACCTTGGCTTTAATCCAAATCAGTAGTTGAGTTACATACGCACAATTACGCAGTTGGCCGTTATTTATTACTTCAACCCTTGGTCCCTTTAGATTTCAAATGGAAGGCATGCTCACGTTCTATAGTATGGAAGTACATAGGCGCACCTACACACATACACAGACTCATAATCGTACGGATAGACCTACGTGAATGTCACCAATGAAAAGAGATAAATATAGGAATTTGATTTTAGAATGAGAGGGTATTGCGATTACGGTGAGAGGGGGCGATACATAAAGCACCACCTGCCTCATAATTCAAAAGGTAATAAATTTAGTTATCGGTGGCGGTAGTGAGCGTCACTCCGGCAGTTTTCGATAACTGGTTAGGTCGCTTTTTATTATAGGTAGGTAAATATTGAAGTGGGTTTTTCTGTATGTTAGTTGAAATCCTGAGGGTGATTTAGGCTAAGTTTTTTTTTTCTTTCTCTTTATTACACCCTAAAATAAAGTTTTGTTTTGAATTTTAGGATATATGATTATAAACTTATTTTAAACTATAATATTTCATTTTAGCTTATTCATAACTACATTAATTTATTTTTTTTAAATTACAATATAAAAATATATTTAACTCACTCTTCCTCTATGTAAAAAACTAAAATTAAATTGTTATTTTACAAATCAAATTAATTGAAATTTATTTAATTACAATATATGATTGAAGGAGTAAAAATTTAGAAAAAGTTATAGAAATTAATTTTTCTTAAGAGAGGGCGCTTTTTATATTTTTTCTGTTTAGCCTCCGGTACCACCGTAAGGTATTACTTCAGAAAATGATATGTATGAATGTAAATGAAGTGCAGTCTTGTACAGTCTCAGGTCGACCATTCCTGAGATATATGGTTTATTGAAACCCAACCACCAAAGAACATCAGTATCCAAGATCTATTATTCAAATCCGTATAAAAGTAACTGCCTCTGCTAGGATTTAAACTGTTGACTTCGAAATCAGCTGATTTGCGATGATGAGTTAACCACTAGACCAGTCCGATGGGCTAGCAAACTTTAAATGTAACAGCGTATGTAAGTATGATATGAAGTTTGAGCGATAATCTATACATATATATTCTATATATAGATACATCTAGTAGATGTGATACTGGGGAGCAGCACACGGATTTTCTAATAACTTTAGAAAGAAATTATTCCCATAATTTGTTGTTAAAGAATTCTTTCTTATGGTTTTTCTGATTAGATTTCTTTTTTTGCGGGGAGGAAGGCTGATAATTAATTCAGCAAATAAACCCTAAGCTTGTGCGTGAAAACATAAAACTGAAATTTAACAGCGTATGAAAAATGTCATGCCTGACTGATTTCAAACCCAGGACTTTCCGAATGAAAGACTGAGATGCTATCATTTCAGCCATAGAGGTTGGTGATAAGTTTTAAACTTTCAGGGACATCATAATTATTTTGCTGTTCTTGATGTTTATAAATGAAACACTAATAATTCATTTTATAATATTTATTACTCGTGAATTTGATTGATTTTATTATAAATTTTAATTTAAATTGAAGAACTGTTTTTACTTCCTCGTACGAAATAAAGGAAGTATCGAGCTGGCGAAAAATTGCGGTTTTCAGATTTCAACGGAAATATCCATTTTGACCATCCCTGAATTCATTTTGTCTAGTTTCGGAGTGAACTCTGCACGGGCGTACGCACGTATGTGTGTACGTACGAAATAAATCCAAAAATATAACAAAAAAAAAAAAAAACAGTATAAGAGAATTAATTATCTCCCATAACTCAAAAAAGATTAGCCGTAGGAAGTTGAAATTTTGGATTTAGGACTGTTGTAACATCTAGTTGTGCACTTTCTTTTTTATTACAATCGACTGGACCAGAAGTATTCACAAAAGATCAATTGGACTTTTTCTTAGCTGCAGAATAAGCTATCATTGAGAGCTTTTCAACGATATATCATAAGTGGTCCTTATTTTTATTTGTTCCAGAGTTGCAACCAAATAAAATATTTAATTAATAAAATATTTTTATCTTGCAAGGGGAAGGCACATCGGTTCAAATCCGACTTCATATCTCTTTTTTTAATTAATTTATTTAAATATATTGAATTATTAATAATGATTAATCTCAGATTGTAAATAAACTTTTACAATAAATAATAATTCAATAATAACAATAGAAAAAATATCAAAAATTATTAATGAAATAAAATTTTATGTACTTTTCATTTTAAAAGTGGTGAAGTCATGTGCTGTCCACATCAAATTTTTTATTTTAGTATTTTTTTAAATTTCTTTATTCATGAAATATAAATAAATTCTATGTACACAAAGTGAGTTGAAGATTCCGTCTTTTTATTTTCAGTTTAGCCTCCAGGAATCACAGACAGGTATTACTTCCAGAGAATGATATGTATGAGTGTAGATAAAATGTAGTCTTGTACAATCTCAGTTCGACCATTCCTGAGATGTGTGGTTAATTGAAACCCAACCACCAAAGAACAACGGTATTCACGATCTAGTATTCAAATCCGTATAAAAGTAACCGCTTTTACTAGGATTTGAACACTGGAAATCTCGACTTCGAAATCAGTATTGTATGTGTGGCTAGCCACATAACAAAAACGTTTTTTAATATTTTAATATTTAATACTACATATTTTTATAATTTTAATGTTTTGAATTTAATGTGTGATTTTTTTAAAGAAAAAGTTTAACTGATAATGAGGGAAACCCTCGAAAGCGCTATTACGAAAAAAATAAGCATAAGGTAAGAAGCATTATTGAATTCTGTACTCTTGATGGTAAACTGTTCTTATACTTTTATCTTTGGAATAATATATATATATATATATATATATTTTTTTTTTTTTTAATTTTAACTTAAATATCCATTCAAAGTTATAAATAAAGATTTTTACTCGTAGGGACACCGGTTAGAATAAAGTCGTTTATAATGAAGGCAAAAACAAAAACAATATTTATTTTATTTAAACTCCCAGAAATTTTCCTAAAAAGAAATGAATTATAAATATTAAATACAACGATGAAGGAATATAATTAAAATAATTAACAGTTTATTATTACCCTTTATTTCATATTTTACTGCGAGAATTCTGAGTTTTAATAAATAAGAAATAAAAAACACGTAAATTTTATTCGCTGAAATGGGATAAAATAAGTAATATTTAAAATATACTAAATTCAAACAATGATCTTCATTGAACTGAAAAAAAATTATAGAATAATTTAACATAAAGAAAAATAAGAAAAAATATATCTTTCAGTTCAATATATATGCAAAGAATGTTAAAAGTTATTCATAAAATAATCTATATAGCTGTATATTGAGATAAACTGAAAAAAATGTGGATATGTTGCCTCAGGCATTCAAAGATGGAAAATTAGATTTTCTTCTTGAACCTTACATTTTAATATAAAAAGAAACGTTTTATGATATAAGAAAAAAAAAAGGTGTGATAGAATATAACAAAAGTATTGTTATATACAATTCAATACTAGAGACGATCCTGAAGGTTTCCTTGAAAACTATAACTATGCAAAACTGTGTAGATAGAGAGTGATGTATTAGTCATAAATGAATAAAAGCAAAAGAAAATAAAGTAATAAAATGTAATTATTAAATTAAAGTATTAAATAATATACCGTTTAAAAGAAAAATCTACGGAATCCATGCTTCTCCGCAGTATCATAAAACACACACACACTCACACACACACACACACGCACACACACACTCACACACACACACACACGCACACACACACACACACACACACACACACACACACACACACACACACACACACACACATATACATACATATATATATATATATATATATACAAATTATCTTTCAAATTTTTCGTATTATATGTACATATACTATTAAACTTAAATAGATGCATTTGCTATGTAATTTCTCAGTACGTCAAACAAATCAAAAACACTATATATATATATATATATATATATATATGCTTCCATATTGGTTAATTTAATTTAAACAACGTCCCCGAGACCGAGTGATCGAAATCGGTGTAGGCTCATTTGATGCCGCTTGACGTGGAAAATGTTTTAAGACCTATACGAATTCTGTGTCTTAATTTTACTTAGATATCTCGATTTGAAAGTCGTTGAATAAGAGAAAATCTGTGTTCCCTAAAACTCCTTTCATAATTGAATGAGCATATTATGTACATGATGGTTATCTGTAGCCTAATGTAATAAGTGTTTTTAAGACCCCCAACGAAGTCTATAACTAAATTAGTTACTGAGAAATTTGAGAAAAACAAATTTTAACTTATTTACCAAATTTTATTTAATATGTGAATAAAATGTCTAATTTGAAAAAAAGACAAATCGTTTTAAACAAATTCAGTTGCAAGATAAAACTCACCGGTTTGGTCTAGCGGTGAAAGAGTATTCCTAAATCAACTGATTTGGAAGTCGAGACTTCCAGCATTCCGATCCTAGGACTTGAATACTTTACTAGGAATACTAGATTGTGGATACCGGTGTTCTTTGATGGTCGGGTTTCAATTAACCACACATCTCAGAAATGGTCGAACTGAGATTGTACATGACTACACTTCATTTACACTCATACATTTGAATTACATTCTCATTCATCCTCTGAAGTAATACCTGAACGGTAATTCCCGGAAGCTAAACGGGAAAATGAAATAAAAAGTTGCAGGATAAAATGGGATGGTCAGATATAATTATATCTGACCTTTTTTATTACTGTTTATTCCTATAAGACTCCAAACGAGCTGTACCTAACTCGGGAAATGATTACTAAGCATACAATTTCAAACCAGATGTATGATTTTTTTGAAGAGGAAAAATAACGTAAAATAAATGTTTTTCTTCTGAATTAGAAACTGAAAGTTATTATAAACTAATTAAATTAAGTGTAAGAAAACACACATAAAAATCAGGTTAAAACATCTATATACAAATATAATAGGACTGGTGACTGGGAGAGCCCGCAGATGGACAGAATCATCTGCTTTCAGGTATGCTGTGTGTACAGAACCATTTCGAGCAATAACGCCGGCGTAATGACTAAACTTGTACCCCTGGATTTCCTAGTTCGAAATGAGGAGAAGATGTACAGGAGAACGGATAAACCGAAAGTGGAACCGCAGCTTGTCCGTAGATGGCAGAAGAGATGGGATAAGTCGACGAAAGGAATATGAACTTACTAATCCCTGAACTTCAAAGATGTCTGTTCCAAAAATACGGGGAACTGATTTGACCCAGTTCATTACCGGTCACGAGTGTTTCAAGGCATATCTCTGCACGGGGACGCTGAGAACTCACAGTGTTAACATTCGATCCGTTCCTGAAGCATACAGAAGCATTTCGGAGAGAATTCAGCGTGTTTAATTCAAGGAACATGATTGGGGTATAGCCTGAACGATCGTGGAATATAATTTCCACGATGTCGGTTGGTTAAGATCATCAAAGATGGCGGAAGAAGTCAAGGGGTGAATAATTCCCTCAAAGTCTTATTAAGTCAAGGTAAATAATTTTTTTTTTAAATTTAGTAAAAAAAAATCGCAGGACCTGATGGGTTTGAGGCAAGGGGCCAACAACGGGGGTGTGGATGGCCCCAAAAAACATTGAATGCTGACATAATACCATAAGATTGGGCGGCGGCATCTTACTTGTGGAGACGTTTTAGTGGGTAGACCCGCAAGGAACAGACCCACATTACCATGGGGTTTGAAACCACATGGGGTCAACAAAAAGTTTTCTCGACGATAATGAACAAAGATTATAAGGATCCATATTGATATAATATTTTTAATATAATTAACGTTTTTTTTTAAATATATAATTTATTATTAGAATGATGAATTACAGGATATCAACAGATTATTTCAAAATAAGTTAATACGATAGAAAAGTAAGTTAATAGAAGTTAATATGAAAGTGAAAAGTAAACTAATGAATGTTTACACAAAGGAAGAAGAATAAGATAAACAAAACAGTATATATATTTAAGTACCGTGTAAACAGAAGATTACAAAAGGGAAAACAAACAAAACGTACACGAATATAAATGACGTAGGAAGAATTTAAGAGAAAGAAACAATTATTATTTAGCGAGGAAGATTTGAAGAATCGTTAGTGCAAGTGTAATATTTGAAGTGTACTTTTGTATGGATGTCAAAAAGGACACTAAGAGAAAAAGGAAAAGCAAGGATAGAGATATTCTGAAATGGAAGCCTGGAGAAAATTAGATAAGAAAATTGAATAATTAAGAAGTAATGAGGCGAGCTTTAACGAGAATATAGACTTAACAAGAAGTTAACTAGTTTTCAACATACCGTGTGAGAAGGATTGATTAAAACACTTCTTGAAGTATCAATAAAACTGTGAAAGAAATGGGAATGAAAAAAGTTTATAGATGAGCTAAAAGGAAATAGTAAAGCGCTTACTAAACGGAAAGGATAAGTTTGTAGAGTAGAATGGAGAGCACATGAAGCATGAACCTCTGGATACATAATCTTGCGGGTAATGATTATAAACAAGTTACATTCTGCCAAATACAACTTACTACTACTTTGCAAGAAATCTTAAACTGAAATGTGCAAAAATGATAAAACGTTTTTCACAGGGAATTTCTTTAAAATTTGACAATTTAAAAGTACAAATTTTGACTTGTAAATTATTTTACTGGAATATATTTTCAGTGAATAATTTTAAAAAAACATTTTTATATTATAAAGTAAGAAAATTCAAAAAATAAAATTAAAAAAAGGTTCTACAGAATTTAAAAAAACGTTAATATATAAACGTTGTTTATATATTTATTTTGAAATGTTTTGCTAACATACATCTTTAGCGAATAAACACTGAAAAACTATTTTTTCTAAAATTAAATTGTTGCATTTCCCAATTAAAATAATAAAAAGAAAACTCTCACTTGCACTACTGCTATGCCTAGGAAGACAAAAAAAAAATGGTTAAAGTATGTGCAGTAAATAAATAGTTTTCTTCGATTTTGACGAAAGGGTAATTTTGGGGCAAATGTTTTTAAAAATGGAAGATAAACATGCCCACGTGTACTGAGCTTAATATAAAGTGAAATTATTTTGCAAAATTTTAAGAAAATTGACACTAAAAAACTATCTACTTCACGCTTTGGAATATACTGATCAGACAATTTTACGAAAAAAAGTGCCCCTTTCATATACACGAGTCTGTACAAAATTTCATCAAAATTGGTTTATCCAGTCAAATGTAATTAAACATTAGACGCCCAGTACAGTTATATACGTACGTACGAATATTATGCCTAACTGCTTTAGATAAGTTTGATAAGAAAGCTAATTATTGTAATGGGTACCAAGATTCGACTTTCGAAATATTTCGGCATATCATCGCGTTTCATATCCCCCAGACCTCAAAACCACCGTCAGTTCAAAAGTTTATATATATATATATATATATATATATATATATATCTCACTTTCTTGTGGAGACGATAACTGCCGTAATTTTTCGCCAATCACTTACAAATTGTTACATAAAATATAACGACGAGTTCGTTAATGGAAAAAATCAGACAATGGCTGTGAAAATCGGAGGGCTTTTTCGAAAAAACAAAATAACGCTATAACTTGCTTATCAAGTAAAATATCAAATTCGTATAAAGTTCCTGATATTCTTTGGATAAGGACCTAAAATAAAGCTTTTTTATATCCCCGGTTTATCCCCGGAATCGGTTTAAAGTGGTCCTCTAAACATTACCTAAAACTTTTGTTTGAAACAATTTTTAATATGACCAACCCTTACGACAAGAGATGACTCAAATATTGCTGGAGTTGTAAGAAGATGGAACTTGTATGACAAACGGTGAAAATGTTTTTCATAGCAACCATTTTATATTGAATAAATTTGAAATTTTTAAGGTAGAAATCTTTTTTACCCCCTACTTAGCACCGGTGAAATTTACCTCCGCCTTCCGACTTCCCGAAAGGGTTTTTTTATAACTTTTTCGGATCCTTTAGCTCATGAAACGTTGAGAAGTGCGTAAAACCGATATCTCATTTTTTAACTTATTACCATACTTTTATTTTTGCAGATATCTCTAGTGCTACGGTGCCACGAAATTAAAAATTGAGGTAAATGTTTGATTTATTGAGGCGATACCCATTACTCGGTTACAATGTTAAACTTAATAATTTACTTAAATCCCATGAGATTTATGTATAATTAAATGGATGATGATCTGGAGTGGTTTATTTTTAAATGGGTAAGTATAATAAATCAATTTTTTTTAGCATACGCTTCACTCATAATGAAAATAGTTAATCTTTATACGTTGACCTAATTTAATAAACCTCGCTTGTTGGTAAAGCTTTTTACATTAATTTTTTATTATTATTATTATTATTTTAATATCCGGGCTTTTAGTTATAATAAAAACAAAGCTATCCAAAACGAGTAAAAAAAAATTAAAAATAAATTATTAAAATAGTTCTTTTTTTATTTTAAATGAATCAATAAATAATAACAATGCACATTTTGGTAATCTTTAACTATTTTCACGCTATGGAAAGGAGTACGTAAGGGTATCTCTTTACTGTAGCGCATGAATCAATTCGTACACCATTTCTAACAGTTCTATTTTAAGTTGGATATTATGAAAACTACAGTTCTGGGACCTGTTTTATTCGATTTTTTAGATCAAAAAACATAACAAACCATCAAATTCACTCGTTATATAACGGCTTAAAAGTTCAGTATGACCTCAATTCACCGGGAGGAACTGAAATCCGGGCGAAAACTTTTCGCTAGCCGTAACTCTATAACAAAACGTTTTCGATCATATGTTGGTACAAACTTTTTTCCATATTTCAAGCTGTGGAATCAGATCACACATTATTTCCATTTCCTCTTTAATCATTCTTATATTGTCCACAATAATAAAACAAAAACATTATAGTACACGTAATATCTGAAAGCGGGTTAGTATAATGTGCTGTGGCATCCCCTACACGCAGACGAAGTAGTGTATTCCAAAAGTCACACCCATTAATTTGCAATGACTTGCACCGTAAAAAATTATTACGTTACTATTATAATAACGAAATATGTTCTGGTAAGTTATTTTTATTATTTTTTTTTCTTCAGTCATTTGACTGGTTTGATGCAGCTCTCCAAGATTCCCTATCCACTGCCAGTCGTTTCATTTCAGTTTACCCTCTACAGCCTACATCCCTAAAAATTTGTTTTACATATTACAAACGTGGCCTGCCTACACAATTTTTCCCTTCTACCTGTCCTTCCAATATTAAAGCGACTATTCCAGGATGCCTTAGTATGTGGCCTATAAGTCTGTCTCTTCTTTTAACTATATTTTTCCAAATGCTTCTTTCTTCATCTATTTGCCGCAATACCTCTTCATTTGTCACTCTATCCACCCATCTTATTTTTATCATTCTCCTATAACACCGCATTTCAAAAGCTTCTAATCTTTTCTTCTCAGATACTCCGATCGTCCAAGTTTCACTTCCATATAAAGCGACACTCCAAACATGCACTTTCAAAAATCTTTTCCTGTCATTTAAATTAATTTTTGATGTAAACAAATTATATTTCTTACTGAAGCCTCGTTTAGCTTGTGCTATTCGGCATTTTATATCGCTCCTGCTTCGTCCATCTTTAGTAATTCTACTTTCCAAATAACAAAATTCTTCTACCTCCATAATCTTTTCTCCTCCTATTTTCACATTCAGTGGTCCATCTTTGATATTTCTACTACATTTCTTTTTACTTACATATTTGTAAGTTAATATAAATAAAATTATTTTTTTTAAGGTATATATGAAGTAATTTATTTATTATTTTTTTTTTTTGGAAGTATATATATATTTTTTAAGTATGTTAAACATAGGTTTTCCTATTAATAAACAGAAACAATGACGTAATACAAAAGTATAAGAAATTATTTATTTATTTATTATATGCTATAATGTTATGATTTTTTTTTTTATGTGGCATAGTTATTTACTATAATTAATTTTAAATAGCACGTACTCATTTCTTTTGTAGCAACCAGTAGCAAGTGTTCTGCATGTCGGGTTACAGGAGTGGTGTAAAGGAGGTAAGTAGAGGCAGCTTGCAGGGAGGACCCACCTTTAAATTTTACATACACTATAATAGAAAATTTTATTGGTAAATTACAATAAATTATAACGATCCACACATCATGATATAAAGTACAGATAAATTAAGTTAATAATGTTATGTATTAAGTGAATGTTTCATAATCTAATACGCGTTCGCGCATCCACATGCACACCCGAAATAATAATTAATAATGAGAAAGTAAATTTTAAAAAACAAATAGATTTATGTTTAATAATTTAAGCTATTATTTATTTGATCAACAAAAAGCAAAGAGAAACAGAATATTTTCTTTTTTTTCCTTTTACGTACAGAATTTCCTTTTAATATATTTTTTCATCGTTTGTTTTCTTTTTCTTTAATTTATTTTTACTTTACATTTGGTAAATAAAAGTTGTTGTCTTTGCACATCATTACTGGTTATTTTAGCTTTGAATTGACTGTAAAAGCTTTTAAAACATTTACTTGAAATAGTTTTAATGTAAGGAAATGAATGATTTACACAGTACGCTCCGTTGGTGTCTGTTTTATAACATATATATATATATATATATATATAGAGCTCTTTATTAAGGGGTAATAGATGGACTCTGACGTTTACGAAATAGGATGTTTCATCTATCCTTTCTTATTAAATAATCCTTTCTCCCTTCTACGGCTCAACTAAATAATTCTATTCAAGTCGAATAACGTGTGAATAATCTTATTTACAGTATCCTTATCCTTAAACGTAATCCTGTATACTACACATAACCCTTCTGTAGATAATACCAGTAATTACCTTACTCGGTATTAATTTAATACCGCGTAAGAAGTAGAAAGGATGTTACTTGTATAATATTTTACAGTTGACAGCAACTTTTATATAAAATGTAACATGAAAAAAAATCTAATAATTTTGGTAAATGATTTGAGTCATTATAATAGATATGTATTTGTTATGTCAAAATCGCTTGTAACTATACTTGGCATTCTGTATATTTGTAGATAAATTTTAAACTTAAAAATTCGCTTAATATTATCGATAAAAATTCAACGATAATCCTATTTTACGTCCGAATCATTTTTCTATTGTATATAATACGTGAACTGAAACTTTGCTCCTCGGCAACTGCTGTGTCTATTGTACTTTAGTTATTGTATTGTACTATCCTGTTGTGTTTACAGTTCATATAACGGTATCCAAAAATGAACTGATATTTTAAATATTCCACCATTTTTTTTTTTACGGTAAAACCAGAGTACAGATTTTAATACTCTTTTATCAGTAAACATTGTGGCAAAGTACACCCTTGAACAACGCGTAGAAATTATAAACTAACCTAACGAGTTTTCGAAAAAAATCATCTTTAGCGATAAGGCGCATTTTCTTCTTACCGGCTTTGTCAATAAACAAAATTGTCGAATTTTGGGATTTGAAAATCCAGAAGATTAAATAACTTCCATTTGCTTTCTGTTTAGCCTACGGAAACACCGTCAGGTAATCCTGACGGTGGTACATATCACCTTCGTTCATCCTCTGAAGAGGATATGTATGAGTGTAAATGAAGTGTAGTCTTGTACAGTCTCAGTTCGACCATTCTTGAGATGTGGTTAATTGAAATCCAACCACCAAAAAACACCGGTATCCACGATCCAGTATTCAAATCCGTATAAAAATAACTGCCTTTACTAGGAGTTGAACTTTAAAACTCTCGACTTCGAAATCAGCTGATTTACGAAGACGCATTCATCGCTAGACCAATGTACGGTGGGTTTTAATAACTTCCTATGCATCCTAGAGGGTCACGGTTCGTGCGGAGTATGATCTGAGGTATTGAATAGACCTTACTCCTTCGAAAGTTAAAATTGAAATGTCATTACCGTTAATGAAGGTCGACATCGTGCGATGATTTCAAAATTTTTATGGCCTAAAATTAATGAAATGGATGTGGAAGTCAAGTGGTTTCAACAAGACGGTGCAACATGTCACACTGCCAATGAAACCGTGCAGTTATTGCGTGAAAAAATTAATGGTCATGTTTCTCGCAGCGAGGTGATACGAATTGGCCGCCATGATTATGAGATTTGATACCGTTGGACGTTTTTCTTTGGAGTTACCTTAAGGTTAAGGTGTACGTCAACAAACCACAATTGAGGACCTCAAAAAGAAATTCGACACAACATTGCCAACATTTCCAAGTAGTTATATCAACATATTTTACAAAAATCTGTCAAAAGTGTGAAAATGTGCAATCAAGGCGACGCCCTTATTTATTAGATGTTTTGTATCAAACTAACTTTCATGCCCGCTACTTTCTAATAAAGCAAAAATATTATCAATTATCAAACAAAGAATGTGTTTTATTAAAAAATTAATGTCAGCTAATTTTGGAACACCTTTACAAATGTGTCATGTTATTAATAATCGGATTATATAATTTGGTTGGGTAGTACGACAAACACCACTAACCCGACCCGCCAAAGCCAGCCGACAGTTCGGCTGACAGTGACCGAGGACAACAAACCTTCAACTCACTTAGTACATTCATTTCATTTTATTAAAAAAGAAAAAACATTTTTCAGAATTATTTTAAACATACGTTAACATTACATAAATTAACAGCTATGATAATTAATTATCGAAATAAACTAGAAAAAAAGTTCACTTAAAATTAAACAAATAAATTAAACAAAGAATAAATCGACGATGATTTCAAAATTCTTTCTATTAACTTCAAAATTTGATAAGAGCTTAAAAAAATGTAAAATTTAGGCTTTAAAGAATCAATAAGCCTTCAGAAATGGTTTATATATGTAGTATACCATCAAAACTATTATTAATGTTTTATCGAGTTAAGAAAAATTATAAAACAGAATTTAGATTTATAAGTTTCCTTTCCTGAGAAAAAAAAATGTTTGGCAAACTTATTACTTACTCGCTAAACAATACAACAAATAACCGTGTATTATTTTTTTCCATTCCCTTATAATGTACGTAAAATGAGGGTGATAAAAATATCTTGTGAATTTACTAATCGTAAAGTTCCATAATTGGGCAGATAATAGAGGTTTTTTTTCCAATGTAAATATAAAATTGTAATCGACTTCAAAACATATATTATGTAGAGAAAGTGAATATACTTGTTCGTTGAAACTGTTTTCTGTAACTTGTGTATAATCTGTTTTTTATTATTATTATAATTTTTTTAATTCTTTTTACAAAGTAAAGCAAATATTGTGATCACGAAAAATTTCGGTTTTCATATTTCAATGGAAATATCAATTTTAACTAATTTCGGCATGACGTCTGTGTGTACGTATGCACGTATGTATCTCACATAACTCAAAAACGATTAGCCGTAGAACTGTTGTAACATCTAGTTGTGAACCTCCAATTTTGATTGCAATCGACTGAACCACGTATCCAAAAAAAGCCCAAAATCCAAGAGAAAATTGGATTTTGGACTACAGTAATAAGCCTTCATTGAGAGCTTTTCAAGAATATGTCATAAGTGGTATTTAATTTCATTGGTTCAAGAGTTATAGCCAAATAAAATTTTAATTAATGAAATGATTGGATCTTAAAAGAGATAGGCACATCGGTTCGAATCCGATTTCATATATATATATATATATATATATATACATTTTTTTTTTTTAATTTAAATATATTGATTTATTAATAATTATTAACCTATGATTGCAAAAAAAAATAAAATAGCAATAAAAAAAAAATTTTTTTTTTTTCTATGGAAAAATATGAGAACTTATTAAGGAAATAAACGGTTATGTTCTTTTCATTTCAAAAAAATCTGTATATGTAATTTAATAGGCGTACAAGGAAGTCAGGTGGTGAAAAGATTAAATTAAATTTTTTAATTTAATTAAAAACAACACTTTAGAAAGAGGTTTAGAGGAAAAATAGTGCGTGAAACACAACACTTTGAAATTAAAAAGAAGTATTATGTACGTAATAATTCGTAGCTGAACACTTGATAACAGAATATAAGAAAGATAACGTATATAGGAATTTAAAATAATTTTCCTTAAAAGGATAATTTTTTATAAATAAATAAAAAATATTGTTTATTTTTTTATTTATAAATAAAAGTACTTTTAATCTATCCTAATATTTCATGTAAGATTATTGAATTAATAATTGTAAAAATACTTGATGTCAATAAAAACTAATATTTCAGCAATTGTGTAACTGTCCCCTTTATTAAAGAATTGAAGGATCGTATCTCACTTTTAAATGAAATAAATTTACATGAGGTGCAGAAAAAAATGTGTATATATAATTTAATAGGCGTACAAGGAAGGTATGTATGTGGTGTCCACATCAGATTTTTTTATTAAAATTCTTATATTATAAAATATAAATATTATATAAATCTTATATTTATAAGATACAAGTTATATTCGATGATTTTACCAAAAATAAAAATAACATGACATAAAATAACAGTCGATTAAGTAAATGAAGCAAAACAAAATTACAAAGAAAAAGAATCAAAGAAAACGTGGAAAAAATTACACAATTAAACCCATATAACAACAAGGTAAAATTTTTTTTCAAATGTAAATTTTAATGTTATCATGGTTACTTCTAGGAAACTGACCTCTATATCCGAAACGCTTAAGATAAAAACTAAACTCAACGAAAGAGCAGACATTTATATATTTAGTTCAATAATCGAAAACTGCAACTTAGGCTACATATAACAAATTGAAAGAAAGTTAGAAATACGGAAAAAGGAGAATTTGAATTATTACAAATGTAGAACAGAGAGAAATTGGCTGTAATCCGCCATTGGAAGATTGGTCACAAAATTAGTTTTTTAGAAACAAGAATTTAAAAAACACATTATTCGTAAGGAATTAGATGGGAAACTTAGTAACGCGAAAACATCACTGTTAAAACGTAGGGGACCTGAATAATAATAATTAACAGATCAACTCGAAAATGAACTGGGAGAATATCAGGGGACATTTAGACCTTGGAGAAACTGTCCTAAACAAATCATTCTCAAATTAATAATGGAGGTACACAAAATGAAACGAAGAGCCCGGACCTTCAGGTGAATGGCCGAGACACTACCACTCGCCCCACGGAGGCCGGCTAGATTATACTGGTTTTCCCCCCCGGGCCGGATCCTGCAGTTAAGTATTTCACAGCCTAAGTGAGTGTCCTTTACTCTAACGGGCCTCCACCCTCAGCCCGCCGGTCGGATCTCACTTTGCGTCTGCCTCAACCCCCCATAGTAGAATCCACCAGGCTCGGCTATGCCATCCCTAGGTCCCACTCCGGGAGCCAGACGACTTCGGTCGTTGTGCCAATGCCTCTAACGGGGACACCCCGAATGGGGCATCCCTTCTGGGACTCGGTCTTTTTCACTCGGGGGTGCGAGAGTCCCCGTGCCTAATCGCTACCGCCTACTCGTGCAAGCACGTGCGAACGGCAGCTCCGCAGAGGGCTCCGGATTATACCGGTTGAGAATTTTAAAAGTAACTCACGTAGCACAACTTAATGATACATCATGAAATCTAGCAGTATTAAAACGCCATACAATAATGTAATTTCGTACATAATTTATAATAATAATAGTATTTTATAACAAATCCTTTTACTTAAAAATTTTTAGCCAATTTTAAAATAATCCTAGATTTATTAATTATTAAAAGTTATAGATTAAATTGACGAATGATGCTTTTCATTTTTATAGTTCAAATCTTAAAAATAAATAAATACGTACGAACAATATATACAGAGAAAGAGAGAAAGAAAAGGAGACGATGTAATAAAAGTCGTCAAATAGTTCGTTAGCGTGTTTCACATCAATACAAGAAAAAAACGGATAAACGTTGATCCCAGAAACACCTGCCTATCCACACACCATTTTGTAATGTTTATAAAATAGGAATTTCAATTTCCATAATAGGATTCGATGTTTTAATGAAATTTTTTATAATTTTTTTAACGAATAGTCTTTACAAAATAACTAAATAAGAAAATTTAATTTTAGTACATTTCAAAACGATGATGTACTATTACTTTTTTATTTCACGTTACGTAACAAACAACTAATAGGAAGTAATTTTTTATTGGTTAAATTTTTAACCGTTTTATTGTGAATAAAATGATAAATATTTAGTTTAGATCTTGCTAAATAAATTTTCATTTTTATTTACTTCGTATAAAATTATCATCATTATCATCAAATGGTTATCTGCTCTAAAGGAAAATCTGTTGCACCATGTCCTTTTCCATTTTCCTCTATTTCCAACTAAACATTTAAGATCTTGATAGTTACATTTTCTTTTAGGTTATTTATAATACTTAATATGTGTCTCTTTTTGGGACCTTCTTGCATCGTTTTAACAGTCCTTCTTCCAGAATATATTCCAGATAGTTAGCTTTTCTATTCCCAACTGTCTTGATTGGGAAAAAGGCCGAGTGGTAGCGTCTCAGCCTTTCATTCCGAGGTCCCGGGTTCGAATCCCGGTCAGGCATGGCATTTTTCACACACGTTACAGATCATTCATTTCATCCTCTGCAGTAATGCTTAACTGCGGACCCGGAGGTTAAACAAAAAAAATTGTCTTGATTAAACTTCTATAACTTAAAAGATTAAACTTTCCTCATTACTTCTTCACTTTTTACTTTGTCCATTTCATATTTTCCATATCAAATTATCAAATTATTCCTGTCTTTATTTTTCCGTTTTCTTTTATATTCATGAATCCCTGTCGAAAAGAAGTATTCTCCAAACATTACCCTTCATAAGATGCTTATTCAATTTTATACATAACTGTTGTTCTTAAGTCAAATGTTTCCCCATCTTGTAACGGGTGGAGAAGCTTCCAGAAGAAGAAAGAGAGAAAATGAAGGATGAAAAATCCAGAAGAAACAACTAAGAAATTCCTTTATGAACAATTTATAGAAAAAAATTGCGGACAATAAAAATCATTGCAATTGAACAAACAAAAGGATGGTTAGGCTATTGTTACAACAGGTCAAGCTCTAAACCTAGAGATATAAATATTATTGAAGATCATCGAGTTTAAGAAAATTTGGCTGGTATTTTCTTTTCTGTTGAATTTTAACATGAGATCGCTTCAACCCACGCGCACGCAAATAAGTTAATTTAAAATTAATTACAAGTCTTTCCCGCAATCATACATATCAACAACGGAGAAAAAAACAAGACCGACGAAAAGAAGCATTCAAAGAGATCCAGTAGCCATCTGGCAGAGAGTAAGTAGGTTGCATTTTTCACTATAATGCCCTTACCAGGGCTCAAAGGTCTTTTTAAGGTTACCAACCGACAAACACGGAGAATCAGTTAAACATGTGAAAGAAGTAAGAAGGGCAGGGCTAAAATGGACCAAGAAGAAGAATCTCCCAAACCTAGATTCATTATCCTCCCTTCATCTTACAACTATTAGTCAAACAACCACCTACAAATACACACGCGATTCCCTTCGTGAAGTATATGCATTGCACCTTCCAAAAACTAGGGCCCCATCAGGTGTATTCCAGCTAAACTGAAATGGACAAGCACCAAAAGGACTTCAATGGACGGACTGAAATGAATCGCGTCGGAAAAAATACGTAAGTATGTTGCTAATCTCCCAGCAAATAACCCATCTTAACCCCGCAGGGAAGATACTCGGCATATTACAAATACCGGCCGTCACAATACCCTCCTCCGTAATTAGCCCTTAGTAGCTTTACCGGAGGTCATCTTCCAAAGCCTCAGACATATTCCAATCTGGCCACTATCAGGATACCACCGATACGAGCAACAAAATTTCGATCGAGTTCGTTAATGGGCAAAATTAAACCATTAGGGTGGAATGGGAGGGCTTTTTCGTAAAAAACCAAATATCGAATTCGTTTAAAGTTCCTAGTATTCTTTGGATAAGGGCCTAAAACTTACCTAAGTAAAATTCATTGATATAACCAACCATTGGGCCACGGGGTGGAATAAATGGGGTTTCAATGACAAAAAATATCACACCTCCCTTAATAGACACTTTATAGAATCGGATTAAAGTGGTCGTTAGTCCTCCAAAAATTACCTAAAACTTTTTCAGCTCAACCAAGACAGCCACTGTTACTATATGTCCAACGCAATTGGCTGCTCCTGTCTCTGGTTACTTACTAAAAAAACATACAATAAAAAAATAATAATAAAACAGTACAATCATCGCCTACTGATGTTTGTCGGGTAACTCTATGAATCGGGCAAAATATCGTCCTTCGTCCGGGTAACCAGTTATAACTTTCAAGATGGAGCCGACTATTTTGAAATACCTATTCTTCAGATCACTCAAAGTTTCGTTCGGGTCTTGTTGCTCTGAAGAAATTGCAATACACTGATATTACAACACAGGGTGACCCTGGAGGGGCACAGAACACAGGGGTATCCTGGCTAGACGGGAAAAAGTCACCCTGATCGAGACAGGAAACGCAAGTAACCTTACAGCGTAGGCGAAGCTGCGACGTGGATGTTACTTAATATATATATATATATATATATATATATATTTACAGAGCGGGCGGTATATAGCTGTGTACTTTGCGTGCGAGAGAGATAGACTGATAGGACGGGTGGAACACTTAGGCAGTCATTCCTTGACCGAGTCATTCCTAGACGAGAAAACATCTCGTATAACTCTGAATACATATATAATATGAAGTACATTGTCAGCGATAGTTAATAGCGCAGTAAGCTAACGGGTCAGCCTATGTGCACAGCAATACGTCGCCCGCTATACTTGTATACAACGAGTAGTTTTTGTTTGTTTTTATTATTTTGTTTCCCGTAGTGAGAGGTAAAAGCTCTGCCAGCCGCCGCCAGGCTAAATCTGACGGCAAATCTCACCCACAAAAAACCTTCCCGTCTAGTCTCGCAGGGACCAGATCTAATCCACATGGTATGTACGCAGCCTCTGCCCAATCAGCCGGGCGGTCTTGTCGCCGAATTAGAATAGCCAACGACGTCCCCAGGGGATCATCGGTGAACGACGACTCTGAGGAGCCTCCGCCGGCCACCCTCTAAGGCTGGCCGCTTACGTCCATCCGGCATCAATCGCTCCGCCTCAGCTCAAATACAGACACTGCCTGCCTGTCCCTCTCCAACGCTGCTTTGTTTCGAATTATGGTTGACACTGCAGTCGTTACTCCAACGAACAGTAGTTGGTTATACTTTTTATAACTAAGTATATGAATGAATATATACATATATGGTCCAGAAACCTGGCTCGTCTCTTTAGAAGAAACTTTTCCTATAATTTCTAATCTTAAAATAAATGATAAAAATCTACGAATTATTTTTAAAATTCTCTTGTACCCCGTTATAAAATTAATTTTTTAATTCTGATTTTCTTTTTGACAATATTTCAGTACCATAAAACGCTAAATTTCAAAAAAATATTTTTATATTTCTTTTTAATTATTTTTAGAACATCTAATCTAAAAGTTTTATTTTTTTAAATAAAATTCTCCTTTGATATGTCAAACTGTTTGAGATATCTAAATTGCAATGTTAAAAAACAATTCTTTTTCTATTTCTAAATAATTGTTTTATTTGGAAAGTCGTTAATAAAATAAAGAAAACAATCAAATAAATATTTTTAAAAAGAAGTAAAAATAAAATTGTTTAAAATTACTAGACAAAAAATTCGGAAAAAGATTGGACAAATATTCTGCATTAATACCTGGAATACCTACGTCTAAATATATTTTGGGTTTTAAAAATTTCTTTAAGAAGATTCTATCTAAAATTAAATTCTTGAGACGACTAAAAGATTTTATCAGTGTTTTGTAAGAATATATTTTCTCTCAATGTATTTTATATAAGTGGAGTCGAGCATGTGAACAGTCCACGTCATGAGGAGGGTGAAATTCTCAACATTGTACACTACAGTTTTACTTCTTGAAATGCTAACAGTAACGTATTACATTTTTAGTTTTCTCTTTATTTTATAAATATAAGTTTTATCACTCTTTGCAAATGGCTTTTATTTATTTTTTACTTTTGAGAAATTCTTTTATAATTAATGAATTATTTTGTAAATATTTGTTTTGTTATTTTATTCTAAAAGCTTTTTAACGTATTTCATATCTTCTAATTCTTCCTTTGTCTCTTTTAGAATGTCATTCTTTAAAAAATATGTGAACTAATAACAGACAATTTAAAAAATTTAATAATTTTTGTTTTCCAGGCAATAGCTTTATAAGGGAATTTTGTATGATCAATCAAAAATCATGGGGTGAGGTTTTTTATTTCAAATATCGACATTTCACGATCCCCTCTGAAAAATACAACAAAATAAAACTAATGAATTTAGGCTGAATATATGTATATCCATATTATTTTTGAAAGTATATGTTTGGAGTGTCGCTTTATATGGAAGTGAAACTTGGACAATCGGAGTATCTGAGAAGAAAAGATTAGAAGCTTTTGAAATGTGGTGCTATAGGAAAATGTTAAATATCAGATGGGTGGATAAAGTGACAAATGAAGAGGTACTGCGGCAAATAAATGAAGAAAAAAGCATTTGGTAAAATATAGTTAAAAGAAGAGACAGAATTATAGGCCACATACTAAGGCATCCTGGAATAGTCGCTTTAATATTGGAAGGACAGGTAGAAGGAAACAATTGTGTAGGCAGGCCACGTTTGGAATATGTAAAACAAATTGTTAGGGATGTAGGATGTAGAGGGTATACTGAAATGAAACGACTAGATAGGGAATCTTGGAGAGCTGCATCAAACCAGTCAAATGACTGAAGACAAAAAAAAAATATGTATATCATAACGAATATAAGATGTTGGCTTAAATTTTTATAAATATCTGTGGCCCAAACATTAACAATTAAAATTTAACCAAATATTTTATAAGGAGGGCATTCATTTTTATTACAAAAGAAAATTTTGATATTTATTGCACAAGGAGATTAGGGTATTATCCCCATTTTTATATTTCAACATTTCTGAGGCATCGTAAGAAATTGATATTCTGTACAGTGATAGTATTTAAAGTAAAAATATTAACCCGGACTTACAGGTACGGGTATAATTTACTTATTATTTTAGAGTTATGTATTTCCAAAACGGATTTTTAAACATTCATGAAACACGGAGCAAAATATAAGTAAAACTATTATTACAAAAAAAAAAACATTTTTTAATGATTACATATATATATATATATATATATATATATATATATATATATATATATATATATATAAAATACTTTTATATATATTCGCATCAATAATAAAAGTCATTAGCGACTTATCAATGTAATGTAACTGTACCGGTAAATTTGTAATTTTGAACAAACTCAGGTCGACTAGTCCTTAGACGTGTGGTAAATTTATCCCAGCCACCAAAGAACCGGCCTCCGTGGCGCAAACGGTAGCGTTTCGGCCTTTCATCCGGAGGTCTCTGGTTCGAATCCCGGTCAGGCATGGCATTTCCACACACGATACAAATCATTCATCTCATGGAGGTGTAAAAAAAAAAAACCACATAACGAGCTGCCGTTCGCTCGTGGTTAAACTAGAGGACGGTAGGATGATGCACGGGGCTCTCGAATTCACAAACAAAAAAGATGGAGTCCCGGAGGGGATGTACCACTCGGGGTGTCCCCATTGGCTTAAAGACCGATTCCCGGCTTCCGAAGGGATGGCTATGCCATCCCTGGGTCCCCACTTCGGTGGAGTAAGATCCGACCGTTGGGCTGACTCGAGGAGACCCGTTAGAGTATAGGACACTACCCTGGGCTGTTTTATACTTACAGGAAATCCGGCCCAGGAGAGAAGGTGAAGTGGAAAAAAATTATAAATAAACCACTAAAGAACGCCGGCCTCCGTGGCGCGAGTGGTAACGTCTGAGCCTTTCATTCGGAGATCCCGGGTTTGAATCCCGGTCAGGCATGACATTTTCACACGGTACAAAACATGTCATTCATCTCATCCTCTGAAGTAATACCTAACGGTGATCCCGCAGGTTAAAAAAACCACCAAAGAAGGAAATACCGGTATCCAAGATCTTGTTTTCAAATCTAAATAAAAATATATACCTTTATTAGGATTTGAACCTGAGAACTTCGACTTCGAAATCATCTGATTTATGATGATGAGTTTATCACTAGTCCAACCCGAAATGAGATATGAATTGTATTAAGTTTCATATATTAATAAAAAAAAAGGCAATAATAACGTACAATTAATTATACTGAATTTTAATAAAATATTTAATCCGCACAAATATATTTTTCCTTTACAAAAATTAAAAATATAAGTTAAAAAAAGAAGAGTAACAACAGAGAGAAAGCATTTATAATTTATAAAATTGAAATTATATTCCTTATTTTAACTTTTTTAACCCTTTTTATTTTATTTTAATCCATAATTTACATCGTTTGTTTAGCCATATTTTACATACTGTGTGTCTGTTTTTGTTAAATGTAAAATGTCATTTAGTACACAAATCAAATATGTAACCCACATTATTAGATTCTATATAATACACGAGTATGGCTTAAAGCTAATTAATTTTATTATATCTATTTGTAATAGTAAATTGAAAACATAATTAACTATTTAACAGTTAAATTACTAAATACCAACGGTTAACCATTAATTAATTATTAATAAAGTTTACTATGCAAAGTATTTAATAAACTTTGAACTTAAGTCGTTGTACAAGAATAGATTTATATAATTTAATTAATTTTAATTTACTTGATAACAACTCCAAAAGGAAATGAAATAAGAGATAATGTGATCAAAGATCTAAATAATACGTAACTTTTTTTTAAATTTTTTATTCTTCTCCCCGGGCCGAATGTTGCAGTTAATTATTACATAGCCCAGGGGAGTGTCCTTTACTCTAACGGTCCTCCACGTCTCGGCCGTCGGTCGGATCTCACTTTGCGCCTGCCTTAAACCCCCAGAGTAGGATCCACCAGACCTGGCTCTGTCGTCCCTGGGTCACAACTCCGGGAGCCGGACTCGGTCTTTATGTCAATGCCACTAACGGAGACACCCCGCGTGGGGCATTCCCGCCGGGACTCGGGTCTTTTTCACTCGAAGGTGCTAGAGTCCCCGTGACTCATCGCTACCGCCCACTCGTGCAAGCACGTGCGAACGTGCTTTTAAAGTTACGAATACGTAACGTTTAAAATGACATTTGTCAGCGATTATAATTTCATCTTACAAACCTCGTTAACGGTGTAAATTTCTTCTTTTTTTTATTCGAACGTTAATATCTTATCCTATTATTACCAATTTTATCAAATAATAAGAAATATTAAACAGTAAAAATATTAAAAAAAAAAAAACAATTAAGTTTTTTCTATTTAATGATATACTATAAAAATAATTACAAACGACAGGATTCGGCATGATTAAGAAAATATCTGTAGTTAAAGAGTTAAGCATTTTATTAGAAACCACATCTCAGGAATGGTCGACCTGAGACTGTAAAAAACTACAGTTCACTTAAACTCGTAGATATCATCCTCTGAAGTAATTGATATTGACGGTTCCGTAGGTTAGACAGAAAAAGAAAGAGACGACTACAGCAGCTGTACGTTAGTGCTACACTAGCGCTCCTTGTGGCAAGACAGAGTACAAACAACACACTATACCGACTAGCCACTAGTTTATTTATGTGGAGGTGGAATTTTGCAAGATTTTTTTTTTGGAAATATTATTTACCAATCGTTAACAAATGTGTCTAATATAATAACACCTTAATTAGGCGAAATCTCAAGATACTGAGAGTGACTTGCTCTAGGGCCTCTCCCCCTTAACCTTTTAAGTGGGAAATCTAATGGCACTAACGCCCCATATATAGAAGTAATCTTGGTCAAAATAGGTAGAGTAGTTCTGGAGATATAAGGGTATTTATGGTGCAACACCTAACACCGAACACACATACGTACATCCAGAACATTTCCATCACATTTTTGGGGTTTTTGGGCTCCTTAGATGTCAAAACGTAAAGAACCGGTAAAAAAACAGCATTGTCCAAATTGGACCGATTACCATACCCATATGAATACCCTTCTATAGCTATAGCGATAGGCGGGAAAGAAAAAGGTTATTGTTGTTAAGATAATTGCTATCATCGCTTCTGCTAAGGTCACTACAGTTTCTATATTTATTACTGTTTATCTTTCTTAACTTCATTTTTTTAATAATTTGTGACGCGTTTCGGACCTACTCATTGTCAAAACTTATGGTACTGCTACTTTTAAAATCTCTGTTAATCTTTATATAACGCAGTGATTCCCAAACTGTGCGCCGCGGCCTCTTCACAGGGACCCCGCGCAATACTGTAAAAGCTTCATAATTAAATAAACAAACACATTTATGATTATTAATTGAATGTTAATAAAATAAAAAAATAATGAAGGTACACGAGTTTTATTTATTTTCATCTCTTACTTACGAGCAGTCATACTTTTAAGTAGGACTGCCGTAAGGGTGCCGCGACTCGGAAAAGTTTGGGAACTACTGATATATCGTTTAGTCAACCCCCTTCTCTAAATTTAACCAACGGACTGATTCAGACCAAACGTCCATATCTGGCCAAAAGTGCTCTTTCACTAAGATAATGCGCCTGCCCGTACGTCTCGGGTAACTCTTAAAAAACATCATGAACTACGCTTCAGTTTGCTTCCATATATTTCATATTCACCGAATTTAGCTCCCAATAATTACTTCTTCCTAAATTTACGAAGTGGTTCGCTGAACGAAAATCCACTTCAAATCATGAGATCAACGCTGAGAAAAACCAGCTTGCTTATTTTGCATAGTTGGACAAATTGCATTATACTGAGGGTATTAAAACCTTGCAAAATTGTTTGTCTAAATTTATCGAATAAATTTTTTAACGTAATCGTAATACGTTAAAAAATAAACATAAAATTTCTGAAAAATTATTTTGTTTTTTACTAACCCGAGAACTTTTCGAACGGCCATGGTATATTTTCCCGCTTAAAATTCCAGCGATATATTTAAGAAAACTTAAAATTTTTCATTATATGCAACACTCACGTAGGTGTACTCCTACTGTAAGAATTTTTGTTTTTGCAACATAGTGGGAGAGAAATTCATATAATTCAAGATAATCTGTGAATCTAAAGTAAATTTTAATATGTCTGATTGAGAGAAAATCGTTTATAAATTAACTTATCATTATTATGTAAATAAAATACATATTTTATTCATTTATAAAAGATAACACTTTTCATTTTACTTGTTATTTGGTAGATTTCATATGAAACCTACCTATTGTAATGAGTACCATGATTCGACTTCCGAAAAATTTTGACATATCTTCGCGTTTCACATTCCCCAAAAACACAGTCAGTTCGAAAGTTTATATATATATATATATATATCACTTTCTTGAGGACACGAAAACTGCCCTAATTTTAGCGCCAGTCACTTTCAAATTGTTACATAAAATATAACGAGCCAAAAACTCGGGCGAGTTCATTAATGGGCTAAATCGGTCCATGGGAATGGAAATGGGGGAACGTTTTCGAAAAAAAAACGAAATATCGCTATATCTTTCTTATTAAGTAAAATATCTAATTTATTTAAAGCTTCTACTATTGTTTGGATAAGGGCCTAAAACTTATCTAAGTAAAGTTTTTTGATATCGCCAACTATTGGATCAGAAGGTGGAAAAAATGGGGTTTCGAAGACAAAACAAATCGTACCTCCCTTAATAGGCACAGTATCGAATCGGTTTAAAGTGGTTATTAGTCCCGTAAACATTACCTAAACAATTTTGTCTGAAACAATTTTTCATATGACCAACCCTTACTACAAGGGTAAAAAAAAAGGTAAAACAAAATGATTTTTTTGTCGCTATTACTCTCTTATTACGTAAAAATATCAAATTCGTTTAAAGTTCCTACTATTCTTAGGATAAGGGCCAAGGGTGGAAAAGATGGGGTTTCAAGGAGAAAAACATTCACAGCTCCCTTATTAGGCACAGGATCGAATCCGTTTAAAGTGGTCGTTACTCCTCTAAATATTACCTAAACATTTATCTGAAAGGATTTTTGATATGACCAACCCTTACGGCAAGGGATTACCAAAATATTGTTATAACTGTAAGAAGAAGAGGCTTCTTATATGCTAAACACATAAAACTTGTTTACATATGAAACCATTGTCGTATTCAGTGAATTTGAAGTGAATACATTTAAACTGCGGTGACTTAGTAATGTTATATTTTAATTTTTGCAAATGACGATATTTTATCTGGGTAATGTACGCCTACTGTACTTTCAAATCATCATCTCTACACCACTGTTGTAACATCTATACATGTTTTTAAACAAAACTTTCTGTAAACATTGTCTTTCTTTTATCAATACAAAGAGACAAACCTATAATCTCCCAATAATCCTCAAATCGGTGTGTTGTTAAGCAGTTCAGGAAAAATCATCAGGAAGTATTGATAAATTTAGAAATAGCTTGTAGTCTAATGAGAAAACGTAGTGTCCGTAAAAGGTAGAACGTTTGATAAGAGCGCGTACAATTCGCCTACTCCTATTTTGCTCCGTTGAAATTCACCTCCGCCTTCCGGCGTGTCAAAAGGGATTTTACGTTTTCATATTTTAATTTCTCTATCACTGAAATATATCGTATACAAGTAGATGGGTGATGGAATAATTTACCAATTCAAATGGGCGTGTTTTTCAAAACTTCGACCCTCTGTGGAAGGTCCCCCGATGTTTCAATCGAAATTTTTCGACCCCGAATTCTTGATGGAGAACCGGAATCGGGTCTCAAAACCGGGAGGGCGAATTCATCAAAATTGAATAATTTTGATTCACCCGCACTGAAGTGGTAGATCAGTCAACATTAAATAAAGTTGTATAATAAGAAAACAAACGCAACCTACAAAGTTCAATTATTGTTCTATTACATTGTTTTTCCATATTGACGAATTTTACAAATTAAAAATACAAGAATTATTGCTTATAAATATAGAAATAAATTATAAATATAATCTAACCAAACTTAACCTACAATCGCTTCGCCCGCTAACCTCGACTAATTAACAGTAATATTTTGATTATTTAAATAATAAATAATTACAATAATTACTGAATTTATTATTTAAATATTCAAAATATTACTGTTAATTAGTAAGGTTAGCGAGCGTAGGTTAAGTTTGGTTAGATTATATTTATAAAACCCACCGGGTTGGTCTAGTGGTTAACGCGTCTTCCCAAATCAGCTGATTTGGAAGTCGAGAGTTACAGCGTTCAAGTCCTAATAAAGTCAGTTATTTTTACATGGATTTGAATACAAGATCGTGGATACCGGTGTTCTTTGGTGGTTGGGTTTCAATTAACCACACATCTCAGGAACGGTCGAACTGAGAATGTACAAGACTACACTTCATTTACACTCATACAATATCATCCTCATTCATCCTCTGAAGAATTATTTAAACGGTAGTTACCGGAGGCTAAACAGGGAAAAGAAAGAAAGATTATATTTATAAAATAAATAAATACAAAAATGTATAATGTTTGAATATTAAATTTCCCTCTTATAAATTTTTCTTTCAATATATTTTGTTTACGTTGAATTTTGATTTTTTATTCTAAAACATGCATATTTCCACCTAATTCTTATTGAATATTAAATACATCGATTTTTGGCCAATTGGTTAACAATTTTTTTTTTAGGGTGGGGGAGGGGAATTCAGAAAAAGATCCGAGTAGGGTATATTTGATAGGCAGTACAAAAGACTACATCTGTAAGGCAAATGAGTTCCATCAATATAAAACTTTTATCGAAATTGAAAAGTTTCGTGCCTAACTTGAAAGAAGGTGATGTAACATCAGCAACAACTGTATTCATCCAAACACCGCAGGCACGGTAAAATTCCTTTTCGGATTTCAATCATTAAACCTTTGTGAAAAATATATATGTCTGATTGCTTGACTACTCTAAATAATTATTTTTAAAACCCACACTAACAGCCGAATAAAAGATATTTACAAATAATATGTTTAAATCACCTAATAATATATTTTTTATTTATTCCCAGTTATAATCATTACAGAAATGTAGATAATTTTAAGATACTTTTAACTTCTAATTATAATCTAACAGTGTACTACATAAACAACGTTCTGATTGACCTACTGAAGTCGATGAAGATCAAATCAAATTCATAATTGAATTAATTGAATCAGATTACCATATAGCTGTGCGAAAGATTGCAGATAGGTATCGTAAACAATTTAAAATCATATCAAATATTTATTAATTTTTTTTTTTTTTACGTCGTAGATGGAAAAATTTGCAACCAGAGCCCAGCAGCCCGTACTATTGGGTGTGTGGGGTTTCCTGCCGAAGCAAGGATCCACTAAAAACCCTCTTCCTCACACAGCATAGGGATGGGATCGCCTAAGCAAGCACATATCATCCCCACGAGTGTTTCTCAGGTTCTACCTGTGTCGCCGTCAAGCGTCCCCCCGAGGGCAACCAGCAGCGACGATCCTGTAGGACACCCGATACCCACCCACGACAGCTAGCCCTCCACCAATACTCTCGGACTAAACACCCATCCTACCTTGGTTATTCTTCTTCCATTTTTTCGGGCAGTACTTCCTGGAATCAGCGTGAACGACTCCAACCGTCATTGCAGCTAAGAATAATACTAATCATAATTTCCTCCGGGGAGATCTTTCCCAAAACGGTCTATTCGGAGCCCATCTTGGGGTCCATAGGAAGGTATGCTCTGCATCGTCTTCAAGACCACAATACAGACACCCCGGCGAAGCCCGTCTCCCTCTTTTATATAAGTATGCGTTGAACGGTCCTTGGCTAGACAACCACTGGACCGTCCAAAAATCTATCTCGGACATCAAATGCCTTAGACTTGATAAGGAGTTTCATATTTAGCTTCCGCATAAATTGAAAGAGATTCGCTTAACACAACGAATCGATATTTGGATTATGAATTTTTTTTTTTTGTCTTCAGTCATTTGACTGGTTTGATGCAGCTCTCCAAGATTCCCTATCTAGTGCTAGTCGTTTCATTTCAGTATACCCTCTACATCCTACATCCCTATCAATTTGTTTTACATATTCCAAACGTGGCCTGCCTACACAATTTTTTCTTTCTACCTGTCCTTCCAAAATTAAAGCGACTATTCCAGGATGCCTTAGTATGTGGCCTATAAGTCTGTCTCTTCTTTTAACTATATTTTTCCAAATGCTTCTTTCTTCATCTATTTGCCGCAATACCTCTTCATTTGTCACTTTATCCACCCATCTGATTTTCAACATTCTCCTATAGCACCATTAGTAATTCTACTTCCCATTTCAAAAACTTCTAATCTTTTCTTCTCAGGTACTCCGATTGTCCAAGTTTCACTTCCATATAAAGCGACACTCCAAACATATACTTTCAAAAATCTTTTCCTGACATTTAAATTAATGTTTGATGTAATGATGTAAAGAAAATTATATTTCTGACTGAAGGCTCGTTTCACTTGTGCTATTCGGCATTTCATATCGCTCCTGCTTCGTCAATCTTTAGTAATTCTACTTCCCAAATAACAAAATTCTTCTACCTCCATAATCTTTTCTCCTCCTATCTCCTATTTTCACAATCAGTGCTCCATTTTTGTTATTTCTACTACATTTCATTAATTTTGTTTTGTTCTTGTTTATTTTCATGCGATAGTTCTTGCGTAGGACTTCATCTATGCCGTTCATTGTTTCTTCTAAATCCTTTTTATTCTCGGCTAGAATTACTATATCATCAGCAAATCGTAGCATCTTTATCTTTTCACCTTGTACTGTTACTCCGAATCTAAATTGTTCTTTAACATCATTAACTGCTAGGTCCATGTAAAGATTAAATCTTCCTTCTACTATTAATCTGAGGCCTAAAATTGCTTCCCTTGTCCCTATACTTTTTCTGAAACCAAATAGGTCTTCTTCTAACACTTCTTCCACTCTCCTCTCAATTCTTCTGTATAGAATTCTAGTTAAGATTTTTGATGCATGACTAGTTAATTTAATTGTTCTGTATTCTTCACATTTATCTGCCCCTGCTTTCTTCGGTATCATGACTATAACACTTTTTTTGAAGTCTGACGGAAATTCCCCTTTTTCATAAATATTACACACCAGTCAGTATAATCTATCAATAGCTTCCTCACCTGCACTGCGTAGTAATTCTACAGGTATTCCGTCTATTCCAGGATATGAATCTAAAACTCAATAAAGTTAACTCTTATACCCATGATATTGGACCATCATAAATTTTATTTCGAAGTTTGCAGAATTTTGGAATAGTAAAACTTTTATTAATGATGATGAAATCGCACTCGGTACTGTTTTTGCAGAAGTTCTACGAGCGCGGAATCATGACTGTATCAGAAAGATAGTCAAAGGTTACCGAACAAAATGGAAAATATATATATATATATAAATGATTTAAGTTCATTCTTTGTATTAAACGAATTGAATTTTATTTCACACTTCAAAACTGAAATTACTTTCTTGTAGACTAATATATTTTTATTACAATTTTATTACTTTATAATAAAATATAATTTAAATTTATTAAAATTTTTAAATACAAAAAATTTTACTTTTAGCTACCCAATTAATTTTTTTTTATAATTATAAAAAATTATGTTCAATATTATTATTAATAATATTTTATTTGAAACACACACAAACGAATTCAGTTATTATAACAGTATCGGGTTAATATTCAAAGATGGATGTATTTCTTAAAAAATTCAAATAGTAAAAGGACGAAATTAATTATTTTAATCTTCTATTACTTTTGTAACAAAAAAAAGGAAAAATAAAACTAAAAAATTATTTGTCAAAAGTTTACTTAATGAAAATAATCCACAAAGAAGTGACTGATTAAAAATTTTCACAAAGAGATATATAAGAATATTATTTATATAGAAAAGAAATGAATAAAAGAAATAAAAATGTACAAAAGAAAACTAAGAAAAAAAACTGTTACATTTTTTGTTTTTTTTACTTTACTATCTTATTCTTTTATTTTTCTTGAAAATTATTTATTCTTTACTACTTATTCTAGCTGAATATCTGTGTTACATCTTCTGTTTTATTACAATATCTAACTTAAAAGAATATAATTTTATTTCTTGTATAATTTGGTATATACATATCTTTCTTTCGATTTCGCTTTCATCTTCATCTTTTTTGCTATTAAATTTACTTCTTCTTGTACTATTTCAATCACTTTTATCAAAAGTAAAAGATGACATAAAAAAAATATTAATAGTTTTACTCTTTCTTACTCCCTTGTCACATGCATTCACTCGTCTCTCTCTCTCTCACTCACTCTCTCTCCCACTCCCTCTCCCCCCCCCTCCTTCTCAAACACTCTCTCTCACTCACACACTCTCTCTCTCTCTCTCTCTCTCTCTCTATTATTTATCCCGTTTTTACTGTACACATTTTTAATATTCATTTAATTATTTACCGTTTCAAGCAAACCACTGTTATACTAAACTATAATATATATATATTTTTTTACTTGCTTTTCTTTAAATCACAATGTTTTTTTCATGTTTTACTTCAAATCTTGCATACTTAATTTAACATACTTCTTGACAATGCCGATTGATGAAATTTTTCAGAGTTATTAAGGTCGGGTGACAATACAATATTCCACCATTACTTTTGCAAACATCCCCCCGAACGTGGGTAAATTAAGGGGGCGGGTGTTTGATATTTTATAAATATATCAGAAATTTCAATATATGAAGTTATCTTTTGAAATCCAAATTAGCCTACTAATTAACCGCATGCTGGTAATAATTGTCTCATGTCGAAAAACAGTTCGGTCGGAGGTAAATTTTTTAAATTTAATTTTTATCGACCCAACCCCGACAGTTGTAAGGAAGCGGCCTCACGCCGTACTGAACGAACCACCGTGAGGATGCGGGGCGGGAGCCGAGAATCGACAAACCAGGCTTAGGAGCCTCCATATCGCATGAGCCACAAACGGAAAAACGCGTCAGAAACGTTTCCGAGGTCGCGAGTGAATGGTTTTCGAGTGTAAACTGTACAAGTCAGCGAGTTATACGGTCTTATGAAAACAAAATGCGGTAAGTTGTGGGTTTTTTTTTCGTGTGTGTGTTCTGTTTCTTTTGTTGCAGATACCCACAGCCACCACAATAAACAAATGGTTTCTTCACTGCGGCCACGCGGTCCCCCCAACCCCTTCCCGGACACACGTGTGTCTGGAGATTAATATTATGTAGAGTAAAGAACTTCTGTTTGCTTCTGAAAAGGCAATCACCGCCCCAAAACCGCGATCGCGAATAGGTATCACCAATTTGTAAGTTCCCTATTACCTTTCCTTTCAAGAAAGAAGAATGAGGGAACGAGCCCAGCAGCCATCAGCCCGGCAGTCACCTGCCCAGCAGCCACTGACAGCATGGAAGAAAGAAGAAACCTGCACTTTCCCCGTTCAGCCCTTCGGGGCCACGGGAATACTAAGGTTAACGGTATGTAACTTCGGTTACTGCCAATTCTCGAAAAGTGCAGGCCGAAGAAGATGAAGAGGTCATCGGAAGAAGGAAGACCCTCTACTCCTCCCAACATCACGGACAGGAGTCCGGAACAGAGCTCAGCAGATGCGTCCTGAAAGGCAGCCATAGCAGAAGCGGATGAAGAGCTTCTACACAACCCTTCCTTTAAAACTTACATAAAAATTAACACAAATCAGCAATTGCGACTCTTCCGGAAAAGGGAGCGCATTGCTCCCTCCATATAGTTAGTGCCCCGTTGTGGCGTATTCCTGCTAGCCTATGAAGCGTTAGCACCGAAAGGACTTCAGTGGACGGTTTGAAGGGGAATTACGTCGGGAGGACAGGCTTCATAAGCCTAGCCTTCCGCGGTCGGCCCATAAAATGGGTTTGATAACGCTGGTTTAACAACGGATTGAAATGCAATTAAATCCGTCCTTAAAACACTAAATACTAAAGACAAAACTTGAAAAATTAGACCCGTCACTTAAAATAAACCTTTTAAAACACGCCCGATTTGAATTATCCAGCAGCAAGGGACTCTGTCCAGGTTCTGCGATCCGTAGGGAGAATCTATAAACTACCGCTAACTTTGCATTCCATTCCAATTTTTATAAGTAGAGTTGTAGAGTTATTTAAGAGTTGACATAATTTGTTTAGATTTTTAATACACTGAAAAACAATAAATGTTTATATAAAAAAGATTGCAGAAAAATGTATCTAATCAATAGCATTTTATCTTATTAAACAATAAGTCTTGAAATTACCATTGAAAGTTATATCAATGAAAAATTCTTGAAAAGATCATAAAAGAATCCCTCCGCTATCAAAAAAGCTATTTTTAAATTTTTGACATTTTTGGATGGAGTTGAAATTTTATATATTTTTTTTCTCTCTAAATGAGGTTTTAATAAGAAAGACATGAATAATTTTCATAGCAGATTTTCTGAAGACTTAGGTCTATTAAATTCCACACAAATACATATTTTTAAATAACTTTTCTTACTTTATTCGACAGATGTAAAAAATTCTTCTTCTTTTTTATCGTGAATTCATCATATCGATTTGTCTCAAAAGGATAGAGTTGTGTAAGTAAAAAATTCCGTTGAAACGAAATCAAGATAGAATTGAATCGCAAATTTAAGAAAAATAAATTTTTTATCATTTTAAGCCTAAACATTTGTATAAAATCAGTTTCGTATCCTACTGTTTCCCAGGTGCTTTACAAGTTACTCTTCGATTTTATCACAAAGTCACTTTTAAACAACTTCTTATGAATGAATTCGTTGTTTTATTGCAATAAATTTAGCGTTAAACGATAGTAAAACTCTGTAAATACTATAAAAATTAATAATTACTGAAATAGAATATTAAAAAAAATGTTTAGTTTCTCAGAATGTCGCGATGAAAACGCACTATATATAATCAGAAATTAAGGAAACGAGCATAGTAAAACAGATCACAAGCAAGACGAATCGAAAACATGACACTCATATAAACTAAACAAATTAGAACGATCAGACAAAGAAAGAAACTACGCACGCTCGAGTACAACCGACGGACCAAGTATATTTCATGACAATTTCGCACGTTGCCTTTAATATTAGTTTTAGAAATGTAAAATTTTTCTATATAAGCTGACAATTGATCAAAAACATGAGTTTAATATTGAATGATTTCAAAGGAAAAGATATTTTTAAATATGTCTTCTTGAAAAATGAATTTTAACTGCAAACATGCGATATTTGAGTTTGTTTACAGTTTTTCAAGGATTTAAAACAATTTTTTATATATTTGATCAATATTCACGCATCATTCAAACATCGTTCGTATCAGACGGATTGATGTAAATTTAATTAGGTGGTATTCCTGACACAATCTAATTTTTTTTTGTTCACTTCATTTACCCCCTCCGACGGAGCCAGAACAAGCTAACAATAACTCAGCTCTGGGGGGTGCCTTCGACACAAACTATCTCGGCAGAACACAAGGTCCAGCGCAGGTAGCCGGGATTAGGTCCTGCAGTACATGCAACGCCTCTAATTACAAGACTCTAAAGGGGTCCCCCACCCGAACTACGGTTTTACATTCCTTCCCCCAGAAGAGGTACGAAGAAGTACCCGTCCTATCATTGATGTTCGGATGCCGGAATCTCCCACTCTTACTGGGCGGGGCTGTCCCCCACAGACACCCGTCAACACCGACACCGCAAGTGATTTTTTTTGTACTTCCAAACGTTTTATTGAATGCACCAAATTGGCGAAACTTTCTTTAAATGATTACAGATGACCTATTGATGGTCCCGTTCTACTGCTGAATAATATTTGGCCAATATTAGAAAAGTACTGTTTTAAGAGAAAATTATTTTTTGTTACGAACAGTATGTTTTGTAGGTCTGCCCACATTTCATCTTCGACGAAGTTATAGAACTAAAAAGAGTAAATTAAAAACATTTTTTTTTTAAATGAACCAAACCCAAAAAATTAGTTAATTTTTTTTTTTTTATGTAAATGAAAAAACATTTTTTCCTCTACGCCCTCAATACAATCTTTAAAATTTATTTTTTGAACTCTGCGTCAAATTTTCCAATACACGAGATAATGATACGAAACTCGTTTGAATTTGGCGCCGAGTTCAAAAAAAATTCTATAGACTGTTCTGACAACTCCAGTTGGTCCAGTAGTGAACTCATCTTCGCAAATCAGCTGATTTCTTTGTCGAGAGTTCCAAGTTCTAATACTAGTAAAGGCAGTTACTTTTATACGGATTTGAATTCTAGATCGTAAATACCAGTATTCTTTGTTGGTTGGGTTTCAATTAACCACAGATCTCAGAAACGGTCGACCTGAGACCGTACAAGACTACACTTCATTTACCCTCATACATATCATCTTCTGAAGTAATATCTGAGCGGTGATTCCCGGAGGCTAAACACAAAAAAATGATTGTTTATTAACAGCATAGTGGAAAAAATGAGTTTTTTTTTTAAATTCATTTTTTTGTTTATTTTTTTGGAGTTGGTTGAAATTTCTAAATCGATTTTGTATGTACATTTATTTCATAAGAATTTAGTCAGAAACCTATGTACAGTTCTGAATATATTTTTAAACTTGTACTAATGTAAAAAATGGATTTTGAATTTAATTATTCTTTTTTTTTTTTTGTTATAAAAGAGTGGGTGCCAACAGCTGTGGTCATTAGCCCGGTGGAAATTGGAAGCGAAGGTAAAGATATTTTGTCTGACAGGTATTTCAACCCGGTATCTCCGTGGGAAATTTCGACATATTACCTACTCAGCTACGGAGATCAGAGAATTTTATTACTATTTTTCTTTTTATATGAAAAAATGAAAATTCATAAATAATTTTTTCGCAATTAAATAATAATTTTTAGCTGCAGCGCTTGTAAAGTTTATATTTTAATCTCTATGTAAATACTAAAGTACAACAAAATCTTTACCTAATATTTTTTATAGTCTATTATATTTACATAACAAATTGTTAGGGATGTAGGCTGTAGGCCTACCGAAATGAAACGACTAGCACTAGATAGGAAATCTTGGAGAGCTGCATCAAACCAGTCAAATGACTGAAGACAAAAAAATATATATTTTCAAGTAAATGTAAAATAAAAATATGTTTTGTGTTGTTTATACGTACATCGAAATGTATGTGCGCGCGCGTGAGTGTGTGTATGTAATCAGACATGATGTAATACCATTATAATACATTAGAAAGTATATTGCCAACACAATATAAATTTAACATTACACACATAATGTAATATAGTCGACGTAGATGTAGACCAGTGAATTTGAAGGGTTGTAAGGTCAAGTGCTGTCCAGGATTGTCCGAGGTTATAAGGGTTATACACTAGAAATAGCCCTTCTGAGCAGTTCAATAAATCCTTGACTGCCATTCTCACAAACCCATATCTTTCTATTCAACTCCCTTTTTCTACTTGATTTCTCCCTCATCTAAATGCATTTAAATTAGATTTGAGTTCTCTATAGTTTAACTGTTTAAATTGTTCAATGAACAGAATTTAAATGTAACACGCACATCGCACAAAGCTTTAAATTACAATGTATATTCTCAACAGTAATTTATTTTATCTGATAAATCAGAGATTTATTAATTAGAAGTAAAAAAAAAAATTATTTACGCATAAATTATATAATTAAATGTAGAATTATTTCATAGAAAACAATTTTTTTTTTTTAATATAACAATATAGTCATGATATCTTACATTTCAATTAATTGGCGTATTGGTGAGGAATTAACTGAAAATGTCCAATAGCAAGAATATGCTACTTTCACAAGAAAAAGTTTTTTTTAAGTACTGCTTCAGAGGATGAGATGAATGATTTGTAGCGTGTGTGAAAATGCCATGCCTGACCGGTATTCGAAAGTCTGGCCCGCCTCCGTGGTTCGAGTTGTATCATCTCGGCCTTTCATCCCGAGGTACCGGGTTCGAATCCCGGTGAGGCATGACATTTTCACACACGCTATAAATCATTCATCTCATCCTCTGAAGCACACCTAACAGTGGTCCCGGAGTTAAACAAAAAGAAAAAAAATGATTTTATATAATTTTCTTATTTTTATGTATTTTCTATTTATCTAACGCTAATCTTAAAAGTAATTTAAATAATTAAAAAAAAAAAAAAAATTATTTTTATAATATTTTTATTTATCTAGTATACGAGTATTTAACGTTAATTGAACGAAGTTAGCGAGCGTATGTTATGTTTAGTAAGATTATGATTATCTGCCGGCCTCCGTGGCGCGAGTGGTAGCGTCGCGGCCTTTCATATGGAGGTCCCGGGTTCGAATACCGGTCAGGCATGGCCTTTTTACACACACTACAAATTATTCATCTCATTCTCTGAAGCATGCCTAACGGTGGATCCGGAGCTTAAACAAAAAAATAAAACGTTATGATAATTATCTATCACATGTGTGGATCGACTGACTGCAAATATGCCGTAAATAAAAAGTAAAAATTAAATATTTATAAAAAATAACCACAGGCGATAAAATATGATATTTTAAAATGCTGTTCAACTCCTATTTATTATTCAGAAGTATACTTTTTCTTTTTCTTCTTTAGCCTCTGAGAATTAACGTTCAGGTATTACTTCAGAGGATGAATAAAGATATGTACGATTGTAAATGAAGTGTAGTCTTGTACAGTCTCAGTTCGACCATTCCTGAGTTGTGTGGTTAATTGAAACCCGACTAGCAAATAACATCGGTATCCACGATCTAGTACTCAAATCCGTATAAAAGTATCTGCCTTTACTATGACTTGAACGCTGAAACTCTCGACTTCCAAATCAGGTGATTCTGCAGTTTACTATTTAAATTAAACACTTTTATAATTCCCATGGCGTTTTTAATCCAAAAAAAAAAAAAACGGTTTCCGGGATGTGATGAGCGTTTTACGATAAATTTAGTGCTTATACACGCCCCCCTTTTTAATACATAAAATTGATTCAAATGTTTGTCTTTATACGTTTCTTTCATTTTATTTCGATTTCAAATGGTGTTATAGTTTTAATTCATACTACATTAACGATTCAATTCCAACGAAATGAAACAAAATGGGAAATTACATCATTCCTCATTCTTCGTAATTTTTTTTTTGTCTTCAGTCATTTGACTGGTTTGATGCAGCTCTCCAAGATTCCCTATCTAGTGCTAGTCGTTTCATTTCAGTATACCCTCTACATCCTACATCCCTAACAATTTGTTTTACATATTCCAAACGTGGCCTGCCTACACAATTTTTTCCTTCTACCTGTCCTTCCAATATTAAAGCGACTATTCCAGGATGCCTTAGTATGTGGCCTATAAGTGTGTCTCTTCTTTTAACTATATTTTTCCAAATGTTTCTTTCTTCATCTATTTGCCGCAATACCTCTTCATTTGTCACTTTATCCACCCATCTGATTTTTATCATTCTCCTATAGCACCGCATTTCAAAAGCTTCTAATCTTTTCTTCTCAGATACTCCGATCGTATAATATTTCACTTCCATATAAAGCGACACTCCCAACATATACTTTCAAAAATCTTTTCCTGACATTTAAATTAATTTTTGATGTAAACAAATTATATTTCTGACTGAAGGCTCGTTTCGCTTGTGCTATTCGGCATTTTACATCGCTCCTGCTTCGTCCATCTTTAGTAATTCTACTTCCCAAATAACAAAATTCTTCTACCTCCATAATCTTTTCTCCTCCTATTTTCACATTCATTGGTCCATCTTTGTTATTTCTACTACATTTCATTACTTTTGTTTTGTTCTTGTTTATTTTCATGCGATAGTTCTTGGGAAGGACTTCATCTATGCCGTTCATTGTTTCTTCTAAATCCTTTTTAATCCTCTTCGTAATAATATCGTATAATATTCTAGTTATACTTGGGAATAATTATCCCTATTATTACGTGTAACTTAATCTCGTATCAGGATGCCTATTATGAAAATTACGTAGGAAATTTAAACATGTATTTGTATATCTATTAGTTTTTAAATTGAATAAAAATTTGTAGAAATTAGGAATTAAAAAGGGAATATATAAAACTGGATTAGACTGGAAAACAATCTTGTTTTATGCAGGAAAAAAATTCTAAATGTTAGCAGAAGTACATATACATTGTAGCAAGGGAATATATAACAAATTAAATAATTTATGAGTCAAAATTATTAAAATAAAATTTGTTTACCTTTTTACTATATATATGTATATATTATACGTAACGAATAATACTGAAGCTCAAATTGTAGATTAAAGAATTTTTTTAGGTCATAAAAAATAAACCCAAAATTATATTAATCTCTGAATATATGTATATATATAAAACACAAAACTTAATTAAAATAAATAATAATTAAACAAAGCATATAGTCCGAATGAAAAAAAAACCAAACGAAAAAAAGAATAATGAAGTAAAAGAAAAGGAATGTAAATAGAATTTTAACTTCTTTCTTTAAAAAAAAAGAATGAAAAAACAAATAAAAATACATAGAAAAGAAAGACAAAAAAAATAAATAAAACATAAAGCAGGTAAGTTAAGCAAAACGGATAGTAAAGAATGAAAGGAAAGGAAGGGTTCTGTGATTTATATTGTTCATTAAAAGAAGAAACAAAAAACAAAGCAGATTAAAAAATGCATTAGAAAAAAAAAGTACAAAATTAAGGATAACAAGAAGATTACGGTAGAGAGAAAAATAAAAATGAAATAATTTATAGTTAACTGAGATATTCTAGATTAGAATACAACTTAAAGACAATTATTTTATTTACGTTCTTGAAAACTGGTAACCAGTTTGATAGAATCAGTTCACTATATAAAAACAAGACTCGATGATTTTTTTTTGTTTTATTTTACAATTTAAATTCTTTTAGATTAAACTTTATGAACAATAACAACAACAATAATTTTATAAAGAATAAAATATATAAAAACGAAAATATACTTTTAAAATTTATACATAAATATAAAGGAAAATTTTAATATAAATAGTATACGCAATTACCCTGTAGAAAACTTCTTAATTCCTTTTCAGCATAATTTATCAAACTGTTTTTTTTTCTGTGCGTTGACAAATGTACATATTGTTGGGATTATCTTTTATTATACAACCTCAAGTAGTTAATAATCTTGAAAATACTAAAAACAAAACACACACTTGAAAAAAAAGAGGAAAAATATTTTTAAAATAAAATACTAATTTTCAGATGACCTGGAATCTCTCTTCACGTTACTTAAAGTAGAAATGAGATAAAAAATGTAAAAATTAATTCGAAAGGGTTTCATTCAAAATCAACAATATTTAAATAACATCGTTACAAGGAAATTACTCTCAATTACAAAACAATTCGAAGTTGCAATTGAAACTGTTAAGGCAGAATTACTGAAAGGGATAACCTCAATCTTATAGCTCTATAATCTTCTCTCTTGAATTCAGTACACTTTACTCTGTGTAATTACTTTTTTTTTGTATATTTCCTTCATTTGATTTAAAAGAAAGCTAATTAAATTATCCAGTTTAAAATTTTCCAAAAAAATGGACAAAAAATTAAACAAATAAATGAGAAACTTGTTTTTTTTTTAACGCTATTCAGTATTCTCTCAATACAGGGGAATGAAAGCCTATATAATGCATTACTTCTAAATAGAAACGGCACATTAATTTGTTCTGTCCCAACGTTTCCTTCTCGTTCTTTTTAGTTGTGACCTGTGTAAAGCATCCAAAATACGAAAAAATCACTACTACTTACACTTGATTTCTCTGACATTAATGATGTAATCACTATACAGCCAGTCTTTATGATGATCAGAATAATTATGAGGATATTATGTCGACGGACGGTTGTATATCTTTGTGCATTTCGATTAATATCGTTTGCAATACTGATGAACAACATTGTGATTGGCTCAATGAAGAAACGAACAGAAATCACTTCAATTAATGTAACGTTTCTTACTAAATCCGGCATAGGTTGCTTGATATCTTAAGAACAGCAATGTCATTTCTGGAACGGAACGGAAAGCAAGGATAGCGGGAGATTTATGTATTTCCCTACTAATCGCAGAACCTGGACAAAAATCCCTTGCTGCTGTTTCATTCATTTTATCGGGCGGGTTAATTGTTTTTTTGGCGGTTACGTTTTAATTCGTTTATTAATTTATAGCTGGAGTTGTGGAATACCTTCCGATCCATTAGACCAGATTGAAAAAAATTTACTGATCTTGGAAGACTAGTAATGTATTTGCGTCTTTCTTCTGGCGTGATTCCCCTTCAGTCCGTCCGCTGAGATCAGTTAGGTGCTAACGCCTAACCATATAACCGCGCATTCCAGCCTAGCAGGAATGCGCTTCTTGTGAGCCCTAATTATTGGAAAATCATTTTTGGTATAATTATTTTCTCAAATCAGGTAACCTAATTTTTTTTTTTTTTTTTTTTTTGTTACGGTAGCTAAAATATTTATTTTAGAGCTCATAGGAACTCTGAATTTTTGAATTTCTGAAGTTAATTAAATTTTCACTTTTCTACAAAACATCTATTGTAAAATGGGTACTTACGTATTAACGCCACCGCAGCTACAGCTTTAATTAAAAACCAAGTAGTCAATCGGATTTCGGTGGAAAATGGGCCGATATAGAGTTTAACGTAGATTCAAAACAGTCTATTAATTTTAATAATTGGTTAATATATTTATTTATTTTATAAATATAATTTAACCAAACTTAACCTACGCTCGCTTCGCTCGCTAACCTAGACTAATTAACACCGTAATTTTTTGAGTATTTATTTAATAAATTCAGTAATTATTGCAATTATTTATTATTTGCCTTCCACTTTCCATCGAAATCCGATTGACTACTTTGTTTTTAAATAAACCTGTAGCTGCGGTGGCGTTAATACGTAAGTACTAAAAATGTTTTCAAAAATGCTTAGATTAGTACTCTTTACCACTGTTTAACGTAACTGTTCACTAAACATTAAAAATTATTTTTAAATACGAAATAATTGATCCATGAATTCATGGATCAATTATTTCGTTTAACTGTTTAACAAATTATAAATTTTTCTCTGAATTAAAAAAAGACCTTTTCTGAAGAAATATGAAACAAACTAAAAAAGAAAATCCCTTTCGGAACGCTGGAAAATGGAGGTAGATTTCACCGATGCTGAGTAGGGGATAAAAAATATTTCCACCTTAAAATTAAGAAAAACTTCAAATTTAGCTCAATACGACAATGGTTACATGTGGAAAAAAGTTTTACATGATTAGAATACAAGCCCCATCTTCTTAGAAATACAGCAAAATTTTGGTCATCCCTTACCATAAAAGTTGGTCATATTAAAAATTTTTACAGACAAAAGTTTTAAAGTAATGTTTAAAGGATTAATGACACTTTAAACCGATTCGATACTGTGCTTATTAAGGAAAGTGTGATTTTTTTTGTCTCCAAAACCCAATTTTTTCCACCCCCTGGGCTAATGGTAGTGATATAAAAAACTTTACTTAGATACCTTTTAAGTCCTTGTCCAAAGAATAATACGAAATTTAAACGAATTCACTATCTTATTAAGAAAGTTGTAGCGATATTATGTTTTTTCGAGCCCCCATTTCCACCCCCATGGTCTGATTTTGCCCATTAACAAATCGACTAAAATTTTGCGACGAATTATTTTTAATGTTTTGAAAGTGATTGGCGTAAAATAACGGCAGTTATGGTGTTCAGAAAAAAGTGAAATGTATATGTATATATATATATATATAAACGTATATATAAACTTTTGAGCCGACGGTGATTTTGGGGTCTGGAGTATGTGAAACACGAAGATATGTCGAAATTTTCCGGAAGTCAAATTACGATACCCATTACAATAGGTAGCTTTCCTTAGAATCTACCTAAAATGTCTTGCGTAGAACTACGTAAGAAAATCGAATTTTTGTTGATTTTATTTGGTTTTAATATTATAGTATTTGTTTAATTTGGTTTAATATTCCTAACAACAGATAGCACAGATACAGAAAGGTAAACGTTCAACATGTAGCATCATAAGGAACCACGCCTCAAAATTTCCCTGCTCATATTTTTTCTACCTTAAACTGAGCGTAACTCAAGAACGACTCAACCAATCTTCATAAAATTATAACATCCACAACTTCATCTCGATTCCCCCCCGAGGGGAGAAGATCCCACCTCGTAGCGTGTCCGGTCGCTACACCACCCCCTCCGTTCCTAGCCAGTAGTGGCTTTAACGGAGGACATCTTCTCGCCCTAAAACTGATTGTGCCACACAGCTTTCAGTCTAGGCCCCGCAGAGATGCCACCGATGCAGATGCCCCGAGGGACATCTACATCGGTAAAAATTCACCCCGAGATAGATTTACGTGTTTATGCCTTCAGAATGAAGACAACGGACACCTGCAGCTACCACGTCGCCCTCAAGAACTAAGCTAGGAAACCTAACCGCGGAAAGAAGACCCCGCGCATAGATCCAACTATTAAAGAGCCACTTTCTGAATGTCTGAGATCCGTACTAACAACTACCACAATAAACTTTCCCACTAAAGTTTGTACATCGAAATTTACACCTAGCTCCCTTAAGAACCCCGCTTAATACTCAAAATGAGTTTCTATCTGACTCCGCTTCGGTCTGCCCGGGAGAGGAGAATTAACGCCTACCCCCGCACAGCGCCATCACGGAGTCCCGCGTGACATTCACCATCTTTCGCAGACTGCCGCCAAGAACCCCCGCATACCACCGAAGCAGTACCCAGAGAGGCCCTGCCGACAGTGTCGTTAGCTCATTTGTGCCCCCGTCGGAGCGCGACCGCACCCACCGGGCAAGAATAATCCCGCCCGCCGACAACGGCCGCAACTCCACCGACAGCGTATTTAATTGCATACCACCAATACATCTAACCGAGGCACGCTGCCTAAGCGCCTACCTTCGGTCAATCAAACTGTCCAGACGGAACCTATCCACCCGGGCTTCTAACCTAAATCCCTTCTGCCGCCCTGCCCTGGGCAAGGGATTTCAGGAAGCTAGCCACTATTGTCCACTCACTGCGAGTCCTCCAGTTGACTCGCAGATCCAAAAAGGAGTGCACTCTCTCAAGTTCCCTACCAACTCTGGTACGTTCAGCTTCGTACCGGGGACAGGTATACAGGACATGGTCCGCTGTGTCCTCGACTCCGCATTCCGGGCATAACCCGGAATCAACCAACCTGAACCTAGCCAAACTATTCCTAATGGCACCATGTCCCGAAAGAAATTGAGTTATGTACCGATCGGGGGAAACCCAACTAATAGCACGCAAATCCCTAACATCTGGAAAAATACCATGCGTATATCGACCCGTGAAAGAGTCGGCCCACCTAAATTGCCAAGCGTCAAAACCTTGGTCTTCAATTTCCCGCATACGCCCGGTAGTAAGAAGACCTGCCTTCTTTGAAATGTACCGCTGGCTACGCTCTGTAGCCGAAATGTCCACTGGTTTGATGCCAGCGATCACAGTTACTGCCTCTCGCGAGACAGTCCTGTAACCGCTAATAATAGAAAACGCTGGGCTCGAAACAGGATGTCCCTATAGCACTGAAATCCACAACTTCAGATGCACTACTACAGTATACAGAAATTTCAATGAAATTTATGAAGTAGTTTTGGATATTTTCGAGCAACAATATTATGTACATAAGCCTACAAATACATATATAAGGAAACTACAATTTAAAAGTATGACATTTTTATACTCATTATACTAAAAAACGTAAAACAGATTATTTTTTCATCTCCCATTCCGAAAGAAGTACCGTATATTTCTTTAAAATAATGTAAAAAATTCAACATAAATTAAAATAATTAAATTGGCTAACACAAGATTAATTTTAAAAGTTTTATAATAAAAAATATTTATTTACCGACAAAATTTAGAAAACTGATGAAATATGGAGAAAACGTTTTTACCTGAAAACAAAAAAAAAAAAAATTTATTAATACATTTTTTTTATTCATACATATTTCATTCATGTATAACATTCTATCTTAGAAAAGTTTCATCTACGCGACAATTTTTTTTATCGTTGAAAAAAAAAAACAGTTTATATAAAAATAGAGTATCCACTTACCAAGAATTCTATGTATTGATTATCCAAGCGCTTTCGTTTTGTTCCTCCATCATCAGGGATTACAGATTACTTATGAATTTTATAGTTGTGCATATATTTTTTTATAAATGAGAATTAAAATGAAAATAAAATTAAAAATTATTAGGTTCATAACAATTGATTGTCAATAGTTAAAATAAAAGGTTTTGTGAGTAAGATGTTTACAACAGTTATGCAATAACAGACATAGTTGTAATTATATAGGCAATTTTAAACACCTTACTGACAAGACGTTTTTCTTTTAACGTTGACTTATTTTAACTACTGACAATCAGCTGTTTTGAACATTATAACGTTTTTTATTCATTTTAATTCCAATTTATAAAAATTGATATGCAAAATTATAAAATTCATAATGAATCACTAATCCCTAATTTATTTTTTGTCTTCAGTCATTTGACTGGTTTGATGCAGCTCTCTAAGATTGCCTATCTAGTGCTAGTCGTTTCATTTTAGTATATCCTCTACATCCTACATCCCTAACAATTTGTTTTACATATTCCAAACGTGGCCTGCCTACACAATTTTTTCCTTCTACCTGTCCTTCCAATGTTAAAGCGACTATTCCAGGATGCCTTAGTATGTGGCCTATAAGTCTGTCTCTTCTTTTAACTATATTTTTCCAAATGCTTCTTTCTTCATCTATTTGCCGCAATACCTCTTCATTTGTCACTTTGGATTAATGAAGAGACAGATAGATGGGTGGATACCCATCTGATTTTTAACATTCTCCTATAGCACCGCATTTCAAAAGCTTCTAATCTTTTCTTCTCAGATACTCCGATCGTCCAAGTTTCACTTCTATATAAAGCGACACTCCAAACATACACTTTCAAAAATCTTTTCCTGACATTTAAATTTATTTTTGATGTAAACAAATGATATTTCTTACTGAAGGCTCGTTTAGCTTGTGCTATTCGGCATTTTATATCGCTCCTGCTTTGTCCATCTTTAGTAATTCTACTTCCCCAATAACAAAATTCTTCTACCTTCATAATCTTTTCTCCTCCTATTTTCACATTCAGTGGTCAATCTTTGTTATTTCTACTACATTTCATTACTTTTGTTTTCTTCTTGTTTAATTTCATGCGATAGTTCTTGCGTAGGACTTCATCTATGACGTTCATTGTTTCTTCTAAATCCTTTTTACTCTCGGCTAGAATTACTATATCATCAGCAAATCGTAGCATCTTTATCTTTTCACCTTGTACTGTTACTCCGAATCTAAATTGTTCTTTAACATCATTAACCATGTAAAGATTAAAAAGTAACGGAGATAGGGAACATCCTTGTCGGACTCCCTTTCTTATTACGGCTTCTTTCTTATGTTCCCTAATGATGGAGGAATAATCCGAAAGCGCTTGGATTATCAATACGCACAATTGTTGGTTAAGTGGATACTCTTTTATATAAATTGTATAATATCATGGGTGCCAAGTGTTAAGAAAATTAACCCCTAAAAAACCGTTGGCACAAAATATCGTTTCAATATCTTTGTGCACATACATAAAATATACAAAATTTTGTTTTCCTTTATTACATACAAATATTGGAAATAATTATTTTTAGTCATTATGTGTAAGCTGTTATCGCTAAACACAACTTGCCAGATAAAATAAAATGTTAAGATAAAGGATGTGTTACCAAAATCAAATTTTTAATAAAATCAGGACACTGAAATTGTTCAACAAGTACTATGCTTCCAGCATCCAATGGTTTCACATTTTAATTATATTACCTACTTGAATATATTTCAAATTCAGATGTTACTTTCAGTATGATAATCAAAAGCTGAGTTGAAACGTAACGTATTTCTTAAAGGTTGAATTCGATTTTGAGCCGAGCGTGTACACGAACGAACGCTTTAGAGTAGATTCACGTTGTCTATCATCATAAATTCTAGCAAACGATTAGCCGTAGGATGCTGAAATTTTGGATTTGGGACTGTAGTAACATCTAGTTGTGCATCTCCCCTTTTTATTGCAATCGATGAACCAAAACTGTCCAAAAAACCAAAATCCAAAAAAAATTTGGATTTTGGACTCTTTCTTAACTGCGTTACAAGGCTCTTAGTAGGGAATTTTCAGCGATATATCATAAGTAGTACTTATTTTCATTGTTTCCAAAGTTATATCCAAATGAAATTTTAATTAATGAAATATTTGGATCTCATAAGAGGAAGGCACATCCGTTTGAATCAGACTTAAACTCCTTTTTATTTTTTTTTTTAAATTGATTTATTAATAATTATTGACCTCTGACTGTAAAAAAAAAATTACAATAAATAATAATTCAATAACAATAATAAAAGAAAAATTTGAAAAAAATATTTGAAATATATAGTTATTAATGAAATAAAATTTTACCTCATTTTCATATGAAAAAAAAATGTGTGTATGTAATTTAATAGGCGTACAAGGAAGTCATGTGGTGTCCACAACCTTTTTTTATCTATGATTTTTATAATAATGAGATTTGAACTTTGGTTGTCAATCCGGAGGTCATAAGAAATGTACAGTTAAAATTTCTTAACAAATGGTATGACAGTTTTTGCAGTTATCTTGAACGAACGAAAAAGACGTTGTCTCTTTTTATAGTAGCGAGATTATATTTAATGAATAAAGGTAAGGAGGGGGAAAACGGTAACCATTATATTTTTTGGGGGAAAACTACCTTCCACAAAATTACTGCTATTAATACGTCGGATGACAGGAGGAAAAAGGAAATGAGATATTATTTTGCTTTTTACTTTAAGAATTATACCTAATGCTTGAAAAGAAAGAAAAATTATAAATCATTTTAAGCAGCATTCATCAGACGTTTAAATATATGTTGAGGAGCTCCATGAGTGAGTAGGTAGCGTCTCTCGGCATTTCGTTCTGAGGTGCCGGGTTCGTATCCCAGTCACGGCATCTTTTCGTACGCTACCAACTTCCACCGGGTTAATGACTATTGCTCGCGCTTTCAAACAAAAAAATTATGACAACAGAAAAAAAAATTTAATTTTCTTAGAAAACAAATTTTAATAATATTTAAGCTTAATATTTTTCTTAGCTTTAATAAAAGATAAAATTCTTACAGCTTTTTTCTGAATAAATAATAATATAATTTTACTCAAGCTTAATATATTTTAAAAAATAAATCATAAAAGTTTTAAACTACTTTAAAATTTTAAAAAAAGTTTCAAAAAATTAGGAAAACAAATATTAAAATGTAAAGTTAAATTCGGTTTTGTTCATAAATTTTAATATTAAAAGATAAATAATAAATTTTAAATTAAAACAATAAATAATCTTTAAAGACAAACTCAATGAAAATTAACTAATTTAATATTGGATATATAACTGGATTCAACGGTGCTTAAATTTTAACTGAACAACGATTTTAATAACGATGTAATGGTATATCGATTTTTATGTAGGTCTAAGTCTTTACAGCTACGCATTAACCTTCTCCATAGTTAGCATTTTTTTCCTAATGTCCGTTGCAATCTGTCCAACTAGTAAACAATAAGCACGACCGCAATGAGATAAGGATGATATACACGACATGGTAAATGAGGCGTAGACTTGTATAGATTCAGACCAACCATTCTTGCCAGTTATTTGAATACTAGATCGTGGAAACCGGTTTTTCTTTGGTGGTTGGTTCTCAATTAACTACAAATCTCAGGAATGGTCGAACTGAGAATGTACAAGACTACACTTCATTTACACTCATACGTATCATCCTCACTCATCCTCTGAAGTATTATATATGGAGAGAGACCAACCATTCTCAAATAAAATAGATTACCAGATCGTGGATGCCGGTGTTCTTTTTTGGTTTTTCCCCCTGCCACCCGGAACCAGAACCCAATTAAGCATGAACACGGTTCCGGGAGATGCCTTTGCCTCTAGTCGCCAGATGAGGGAAACGCCAGGCCCGGCTATGCCGTTCCTGGCCTCCATCTCCCAGCAACCGGGAATCGGTCCTATGTGCTTCGCCTCTAACAGGGACATCCCCGGAGGGACGGCCCCACCAGAAATCAGTCTTTTAGCTCAGGGGCTCGAGAGTCCCCGCACTTCATCACCACCGCCCACCTGTGCAAGCTCGGCGAAGGGCAGCTCCGTACGGAGCTGTCCCTCACCCCCTCGCGTTGGCGATATTTCATTTGTCGATCCGAGACTGTTCAAGACTAAACTTCATTTACATTCGTACATATCATCCTCATTCATCCTCCGAAGTAATACCGTACGTTGGTCCTAGATGTTAAACAGAAAAATAGAAAGAGTGGGAAGGATATATAGATTGGAGACGGTGGAGAGGCAAACCATTATTGAGACGTGAGGTTAACAGAACCCCAACCACCAAAGTATCCGGTATCCAACTTTTGTAACGATTTAAACCTCACAGAACCTTCGAGTTTGAAAATCAGCTGTTAAACAAGTGTTGTGACGATGAGTCAACCCACTCATTCTCAAAGTGGACGATAACGTCCCCTTATGAGTTCTGGATGCCTTCAGGAGGGGAAGCTACAAGGCCCACAGAAAATTGGGGGCATTCAGGCCGTCTGGTAAGACGATACCGATTAAAAAAAAGGCAAACATGTTTTCCTGATATGTCAAAATAAAATTAAATACCTACTACACTAGTACAAAGTAAGTTTCAACTTAGAAACAGGATTTGCCACGTTTAAAATAATAATTGCAACTACTGTTTTTAAAAGCGCTTCTTCAAAATAGCAATTTCAATTATTATTCTTAACAGATGGTAAATTAAAAAATTTTTGGGGCACTAAAAATTTTAGATTCTCAATCTGGGCAAAAAGAGTTTGAGATTCTCTAAATTAACAAAAGGTGTTAACTAAACCAGACATAGTTACGAATTTAAAAAAATTAATTTCAGAAAATTGATTTTTATGGTAAGGTTATTTTTTGTTCAATGACAAGAGGTTTCATTTATTAACGATGTAGAATTGTAACTATTTTAATACAAGTTATTTCTGAATGAACTAGTACGTGAAACAATAATAGGGTTAAGAAAAAAGATGATACCTAATTAAATTGTTTAGTTTTTTTTTTTCAGTTTAATTCCAATATCAGCGACGGAAACAAATATTTTAATTAAATGTAATAGAGTACAAAGCCAGAAACCCACTGACCTATGTAATAAATATATTCCTAAGCACTTATTTGGTTTCATATGTGTATGTTATCAAGGTAATCAAATTCCCGTTCGATTTTTCAACCACCAACCTTTAAAAATAAAACATTCAAATCACCTCTATATAAGTTTAACTTATTTATACTGATCGAAATATTTTATATAGGTATTATTACTAAATCATTCATTATTTTTATTATTACTAATTCAGTCTGAATTGGCTTACTTTCAAAGATAATTCAGTGTAATAATTTTAATAGTAAAATTATTTAAAAAAAACTGCCTAATATATCATTAGTATTAAGATACTGCTCATCTCCGTGGTGGACTGGTAATATATCTTTTATCCTTTCATCTGGAATACTAAGTATGAGTGCTGTAGCTAGTGTGGCATTTTTTCACAAACAAATTTTATTTTCATCCACAACATAAATTAATGGGTGTTCTCCTGTAGTTACTATTTTTAAAAATAATAAATAAAATACATTAACAATAAGTATATATCGAACAAAAACGAAGCATTTACAGAAAAAAGGTGTAAGTATGTGTGGGTATATATATATATATATATATATATATATATATATATGTGTGTGTGTGTGTGTGTGTGTGTGTGTGTGTGTACGAGGGATATTTCTAAAGTAAAGACCGCTGGAAAATTTCTCTCCTAAAGGTTAGCATACCTGTGTCGTTCGTAGGCAAGATAGTAACATACACACTGATGTTGTCTTTAAGTTATCACGTTGCAGTATCTTTCATTACGTGTGAATTATTACGTTATAAAATGAATAGGAAAATCGATGTTGCCGCCGACTACGAAATACGTGGAGTCGTACGTTTTTTAAACCATCAAAACGTTAACCCGGCTAAAATTCATATGCAGTTGGTTGCTGTGTATAGTGATATTGTAATGAATGAAATAAATGCCCGAAACTGATGTGAAAGGTTTAGAAATAACAGAATTAATGTGCACGATGAAGAACGCTCAGGGAAGCTCTCGATAATCACCGAGGATTTGTTGAAAAGCGCTGATGATGAAATCGGAAAAGATCGTCGCTCAACGATTTCCGACCTGGCCCTTCTTTTTTCTGATGTTTCAAGAGCTGTTATCGGTCGCATTGTTCATGACCATTTAGGCTTCAGAAAGGTTTGTTGCACGTTGGGTGCCGCACGTCTTAACGGAACGTCACAAAAAAATCCGAATGGGATCTGCTTTGGAATTTTTGATGCGCTACACAGAAAAAGGTAATGATTTTGTTAATTCAATCGTTACCGGCGTTGAAACATAGATTTCGTATTACACACCACATAGAAAACGGCAGTCAAGTGAATGGCGTATTCCTAAATCGGTAAGCGATTCGCGGGTGACGATGAACTTAAAAATACTTTTAATCAGTGGCTAAATGGATTGGCGGCAAAAGAATACGACGAGGGTATATTGAAGCTGATGTATCGCTACGATAAATGTATTAATTCATGTGGCGATTATTTAGAGAAGTAGTATAAGGCATGTAATTTAAAAGAAATAAAAAATATTCATAAAGTTTTAGAACAATTTTTTTTACAATGGAACGGTTTTTAGTTTAGAGATAACCTGTGTGTATGTGCGCGCGCGCGTGTGTGTGTGTGTGTAAAACCAACTCTAACCTATAGATCAATATGAAGAATACGACGTGTTCACCACAAAAGAGAGAATAAATAAAAATATAAAGAAAATGAAAATGTCAAAAACAGAAGAAATAACTTCCGTTATTCTGACTGTTGCCAGAAACTTTTACGCTCAAGGAAGTCCGAAACCAATTGACGTAATCGTACCGACTTAAGAACGCAAAGAATGTCTCAACATTTTTATGTTACTAAGAAAATAATACAGAAAATAAATAAACAAAAACAAAAATGAATAAATATGTTGTGGAATTTAAAATGATTTTGAATATAATATATACTCAAATGTTTCATTTAATTTTATTAAAATTTCATATTTTTGTTCTATATTTATAGTACCTAGTAAAAAAAAATTTTTAATTTTTATTTTATAATTTTTTAACTATTTTTACACTTATAATTTCCATTCATCCCACCGAGTTGGTCTAGTGGTAAACTCGTCGTCGTATATCAGTGGATTTCGAAGTGGAAGTTCTCAGGTTCAAACCCTTGTAAAGGTAGTTGCTTTTATTTGGGTTTAAATACTAGATCGGTGTTCTTTGGTAGTGTTGGGTTTCAATTAACTACACTTTACAGGAATTTTAGATCCGAGTTTGTTGAAGACTATACATTTATCAGTGCAGTTACATTACACTGATAAGTCGCTAATGATTTTAATTATTGCTTCGACTATAAATAAAAGTATTAAAAATAAATTTCCATTTGAACTAATTTAAAAATATTATAAGGAAATATTTATCATATCAACATACTTTTTTTTTGTCACAATATATAATTAACATCGCTACATTATTACAAAAACTATAAGCAAATGACATCTTCATGTAGAAAGGCTTCCGTCGAAACTTCTGAAAAATTATATACTTAAGTTCATATAGAGCGTATTTAAGTATTCATATAAAGTTTGATTACAGAACAGATCAATAAAATGCATTACAAAAATTAAAAGTTTGATTTAAATTTGTGTAAGATTAATTCCAAAAAAAAATTACATTTAATATTGAAATTTTGCGAGTAAATACAAAAAACATAATTAACTCATAGTATAGTTTTAAAACTAAGTTAAAAAGAATTACATCATTATTTCAGCGTTTTATTTTTACTTTCCCGTCTAGATAGTGCTATAGTAGAGTTTTATATCTAAAAGGAAAAGTAATGTAATCGGTCCAATTTGGGAATATGTGGTTTTCACCGGATCTTGACGTTTTGACACCTAAGGAACATAAAAACCAAAAAAATACCAGGTGGAAATTTTCCGGATTTTAATGTTCATATGTACGTGGTGTTCCGTATTGGCGACTAAATCACCTCCAAACTACTGAACCGATTTTGACAAACTTGGTCAGATTACTTCTATATATAGTCTTGATGCCACTAAACTTTAATTTAAAAAGTCGAGAGGGGAAGGCTGCAGAAAAAGATAAGTATCTCCAAATTCCGCCTAATTTAGGTCATAATTATTCTAAGACGATTTATTAGGAATTAAAAATTAACAATATTTATAAAATCGCACCCCCTCCCACCAAAAAATGCTGTTAACTACTGCTATGTTGTGACATCACAGATGAGTGGTAGAATTAAATGAATAATATTTAAAGTGTAAATTAATAAATTCGTCTGGCTGGGTCCAGACCAATTTATGGAGATCGAACTCGATCGCCTGGTTGATTTGGTAACTGACGCGTTAAGCCTCGTGGCTACATCAGTCTGCCGAACGTACAAGCGAAATTTGTCGTGTGTAAGTTGTGAAATAACATTAGTTCAATTGGTGCCGACCGTCGCTGCTAGTATCGTAACAACCGCCCGTATTATACAGAGTGATTGAAAGAAACGGGAAATTAAAAAAATTAAATAACGTTAATGAAACATTTTTCTTAGAAAATGAATTTTATTTCATGTAATTGTACAACAGTTGCAATTTTAGGATACATACAATTTAGTTTATTTTTTAAAGATGACATCTTGCAGGTGACCTCCTCTTCTACGTAAACACTCACGAAGTCTCTTCGTTAAATTGTTCGTGGTTTGACGTAACATCTCAACTGGAATTTCCGCAATTGCTTCTCGGATCTTTGCCTTCAGTTCTTCCGTTGTATCAGGTCTACTGTGGAACACTTAGCTTTTAAGGTGACCCTACAAAAAGTAATCGCAAGCTGAGAGATCAGGCGATCTGGGAGGCAATCTAATGTCACCGTTTCGTGAAATGACACGTTGTCCAAACAATCGGCGTACAGCTGCCATCGATATTCGTGCAGTATGTGATATTGCTCCGTCTTGTTGAAACCAGGCTGTGTTAAGAATCGGTGGAAATCTCTTCTGTTGTTCCACAACAAAGTTTCAAGCACGGCTACGTAACGAGCCGACGTCACTGTAATCGCAAGACCGTTGTCATCCTCAAAAAAATAAGGGCCTATAACACCGTGAGATGACATAGCACACCACACGGTCACTTTCTGGCTGTGCAACGGATTTCTGGTGTAGCTGCGTAGGATTTTCTTGTGCCCAGTATCTGAAATTGCTTCTTAACAAATCCACTGAGGTAGAAATGCGCTTCGTCTGACATCCACAGTTCGTGAACAAACTCTTCGTTATCATTATTTATCTTCTGAAGCATTACATTACAGAATGGTGCGCGCACAACTGCATCGTTCGGTTTCAGTTTCTGGACGATCTGCAACTTGTACGGATGGTATTGCAAGTCCTTCACTAATATTCTTCGAGCACTTGAACTATGCAATTGTAAAGATGCTGAGAGACGACGGATTGACCGATGTGGACTTCGTGTGACAGCATCTTGTAAAGTTTGAAAATTCTATGGTGTACGGACGGTTCGCTCACGGCCTGGAGGTTTCTTTTTCATTGCCGAACCGGTTTCCTCAAAATTAGATATCCATGTTTTAATTGCACGTGCTGATGGAACACGGTCGTGCCGACCCAGATTAAAATGACGGCGAAATGCTCTACGCACTCCCTCCACACTGTCATTGTTTTATAAAACGCTTTGATAGCAAATGCACGTTGCGCACCACTCCAAGGATCCATGACAACTAAATGGCAGGTTAGGTTAGAGAGGCTGGCGCCACTTATCAAGTGGTACCAATCGCCCACGCTACCAACACAACTTTCAAAATGTCACGTTTCTTTGAATCACTCTGTATATCGTATGCGCGCGCGCTTTAGTTAAAATCATTGAATTAAATAACCGAAAAAATATTTTATTTAAATAAAATGATAAATATTTTTAATTAAGTTGTGTCTGAAGCCGTACATCAGAAACAACCAAAAATTGTAGCAGTTTCTACTGTCGTACACTTGAATTAGTTTTCTCAATTTAATTGAGAATTACATCTTTAAATTTAATTCTTAATTAATACCGGCTTGCCAGGCCCAACGTAGTTGCAGTGTAAGTGCACCGGTAAACAAACTCAGATCGACCACTCCTGAGATGTGTGGTTAATTGATACCCAACCACCAAAGAACATTTGTACACACAGTCTAGTATTCAAATCTATATACAAGCAACTGTCTTTACATGGACTGGAATCTTAGAACTCTCGACTTCGAAATTCAATTGATTTTGCCGATGACGAGTTTAAACAGGCGGGTTCGGTTTTTATATGTGATATATATAATATCATATATAATAACAAGAATATATTAATATTCTTGTTTAATTTTAGATAAATTTAAATATAAAACTGTTCTTTAACGAGCTGAATCTTACATAATACTAAGGAAATAAAACCATTTATTCAAAATGAAAGAAAAAATAATGAAATTATTTTAAAATGTTTCCTTTTGTTTTCATGAACGCTTTTATTAAAATTCAACAACGGAAAAAAATTGAGCACAACATACAAGAAAGATAACTTATTTTAAATTTCAAAATTATTTCTGAGCGGGTTGTATGCAATTTTATTTGTTTTAATTTTCATTCCTTGAATGTTTGCTAAAACACAACCTAATCTTGTAAATTAAAAATAAATCTACTTTTACCGTAAAGGAAGGAGATTTAATTTTTTTATCTCTATTTTATTAAGTATATACAAAGAAAAAAAATGTAAAAAATATTATTTTCTAAGAAGAATCAGTCATCCGGTAAATATTTCAACTGATAAAACATTAGACATTAATAAAATTTCAATCATGTAAATGACTACTTGTAAACAAATTTATTCGTCAAGTTTTATTAAATTGAATTATTTCTTTGGGATACCTCATACTCACAGTAAAATAAATAAAAATCAAAATTACGGGAACAAGTTGAATAAAACGAAATCAATAAATCAAAAACTTTTTCGGTTTAATTTTGTATAGAACGTCAAGATGACATTAAAAACAACATTTTTATTTTTACGAGAGAAAAATTTTAACAGAGCTTTAGTAGTGAAATACAAAAATAAAATGTAATCCTTTACTTATTTTTTTTTTTTTACTTATCTAAACACCAGTTCAGAACGTTATTTATTTAATTACTTAAAATACTATTAAACAAATATTGATGCTGTTACAAGCTTTCTTATAAACTTTACTATTTACCTAAAAATTAAATCACTGGAAAAGTTTATATCTCAAAAAATTCAAATAAAAAAAAGGTCATTTAAGTTGACCCACGGATATTTGATATTTAAGCGAACATTGTAAAAATCATACAAATAGAAAGATATATATATATATATATATATATATATATATATATATATATATATATGAGTGTGTGTCTGTCTGGTCTCGCTCACTCTCTTTCTCTCTATGTGCATATATATATATGTGTGTGTGTGTGTATGTGTGTGTGTGTGCGCGCGCGCGCGCGCGCGCGTGTGTGTGTGTGTGTGTGTGTGTAGTGTGTGTGTGGTGTGTGTGTAATGAAGTAATACTTGTATAAATAAAATTAGTAAGAAAAAAGTACAAAGTACTAATTATTGAATTTTATCATTTTATTAACGAAATTCTGGTGAACTATTTTCCTTAAATATCACCTTTTTAACAGAAAATATTATTTTATTTCGATTAAATTTTTATATATATATATATTTTTTTGAAATTTCATTTGAAAATACGTTGTATATTAAAATAATATCAGACCGTATATAATTAATTAAAAAATTTAATACTAAGCAATAATGATGAAACAAAATTAAATCGTTTATGTTATCATATAATTTTTCATTAAAAAAAAAAATTTCCTTTAATTTTATCTGAAATACCAGAGTCATTCGGAAAGTTCTCCGCTTGATATAGAGATGACGAAAGTATAACCAAATTATTATAATATTACTCAAGTACTCAAGTAATTTCCCTTAGATGGCGTGCCTCAAAGTTTCAAAGGTGTGCATTTAATCGGTTGGTGGTTATGATCGAGTAAAGCAAAAACGTTTGGACATTGTCTAAAAAATGGATGAAACTGAAGGTCGAGCTGTTATAATACATTTTATTTTAAAAGGTTAAGAATTACATACCACTTTTAAAGAATCTTCATTTTCCATTTCCGATGGGTAAAAAACAGGAATTTAAACGCGGTCATAAATAACGGAAGAAAAGCGCCCCAGGATTTAAAAGACAAAATCCTGGCTTCTGTTCCTACTGGAAAAGCTGGCTGGAAAAGGAGCTCTAAGGTCAGCTGTAGTATCTATTAAAGACCTGGATGCCGTGGTGATGAGGGAGGAGATTATGGCTGCGGTCAAGAGGTCATTGAGTGACGCTACCTCTTCCAAGGTTACGTCGTTGAGACCGGCGTTTGGTTGCACTTAAAACGCCACAGTGGTTCTGTCACCGGCTGAAGCACGGCCAATGAGAAGATACTCGTTGGTTGGTAATCGCGCCGAGCTGAGATCAGGAGGCCAAAAGTAAACTGCTTCAGATGCTGGGAGGTTGGATACACGGCGTCCATGTGTAAGGGAATAGACAGGAACCGTGCCTGGTATAACTGTAGTAGACCTGGCCACCATAAGGCAGACTGTAAGGAGAAACCAAGGTGTGTTCTATGTGGCAAAGCCAGTCACAGGATGGGTAGTCGGGAGTGTGAGGGCAACAAATTAGTTGCTTATATATGATTCAAACAGGTGCTTGGCTGATCATGATATGATTTAGGCGGCAGCAGTGGAGTCTAGAATACACTTTCTCGTGGTATTAGAATAATAGAATGGTTGCTCACAATGATTAGTATGCAGATAAATGTAGGAATGAGACCTCCAAGGCTGAGGAGAAGAAATCAACCGAAGAGCGAAGGGGTGACGGACAGTCTTCCGCGCAGCCGTTCCGCGTCCGTGCTTGCGTGGATGGACGACGGTGATGATGCACGGGGACTCTTGATCCCTTGAGCTCAAAGTACCTCCTGCGGCTGTTATGGTTAAATGCGGGTCAAGCCCCGACAGGGGAGTTGGTGAGGTAGGAGGCTTAGTCGATAGGGCACAGGCACACATACGCACTTTAACCATTTGACAGAACCAGTTACCGAACCCGAAACTTCGCCTGGGGTTCCTTCGACTAATCAAAACAAAACAAGAAAAAAAAACGTGGTCATGTGTTCATTTAAGATGGTAAACGCTTGGTACAACCAAAAACCACTGTACCAATAAAACCGTAAAAAAAAACACAATACCGTATTAAATTACCGCCGGCTGAAAATATTCCGGCTGACATAGCAAATATCTCGATGGACCTTGTTCACTAATTTTACTCAACGGTTGGTATGAAAAGGCTTTCCGCTTGATAGGTGTCATGTTGTTAAAAGTCGACGAGAAACACAATCGACATAACGGTATTGTAGACTAATTTAACCGCGATTCTTTTAAGTTTTTTTTACGATGATAGAAGTAGATGAAACATGTATTCATTGTTACAAGCCAAAGAGCAAATAGTTGGAAGAGTTAAGTGAAAATGCGCTATAGAAAGCGAAAACTGTTACATTTGCATGAAAATTTATGGATACAAGTATTTTTTTAAGATTCTCGAGGTGAAGTGCTCATTGTCTACTTGAAAAATGACAAGACAGGGAGTATTATTCTTCAGGCGATTAGAAGGTGCTAAAAATCCACGTCTAGTCAAAAAAAAAAAATACACTTTCATTACAATACGCTTGCACACGCGTCTTGGGTTGTTGCTACAAAATTCATTGACTTCCGTTTCCAATTGCTTTCATGGGCCGTATTTACCGGATTTTGCTTCCAGCTATTCTTTCCCTTCTCAAACCTGAAGAAATGGTTTGCTGGATGAAAATGAACTGTAAATGATGAAGTCAAAGCTAAAACAATCTGTTACAAATAAAGTAAGTAAATTGCATTATTATTATTATTATTATTATTATTATTAAATTGCAAGTAAGTAAAGTAAGTAAATTGCATTATGGAGCATGTTAAACTTGAAAAATCATTGGTCTAAATCATTCGTTCTCAAAGTGGGCAATAACGCCCCCCCTTTGGCGCTGGAAGCCTTCAGGGGGGTAATAGAAAACCCACAGAAAATTGGGGACGTTCAGGCGGTCAGGAAGACGATGGCCGATTAAAATAAATGGCAAAAAAAAACGTTTTCCTGATATTTCAAACTAAAATTAATTACTTGCTATACACTAGCACAAAAAATTAAAGGGACGCCTACATTCTATGATAAAAATTATTGTATTCAATCTATTATAACTTTGCAACTAAGAGGCTTAGAGAGACGAATAAAGAAAAAAAAATAATAAACCTTCAATACTCTACTTTTTGACAGTACAATTCAGATTTCAAAAATCACCAAATTCAAAAAAAATCATTGAGAAGAAAAGTTTTAAAAATTTGAAAGTTTTTCTTCGAGTTTGATCCAGCGCATAGGGAAAACGAAATTTTTTCAGTAAACTGAATTAAAATCCTTTAAAAGCTTAAGACTTCCGCTTTAATTTCTTTTTATGTATGTTTCTCAACCGAAATATTCCACTTTAAAGAAAAAATTCCACTTTTGTCTTTAATCTTGCATATCTCCCGTTCTAAGCAACGTATTGATACAAATAAATATGGAAATTACCGATCTGAGCAACGATACAAATAAATATGAAAATTAAAGGGTTTTGATGTAGCTTTAATGAGAAATTGTGAGATATTAAATGTAGCGTTGCAATTTTTGACTTTTGTTCATTTTGTGTCGAGGTATTGAAATCTTTATAAACGGCAACATGTATCACCCGCTCTTAGCTTAACCTAAGATCATGTTACAGTTTCAATAATTAAAGATTACAATATCTTGGCACAAAATAAACAAAATCCAAAAAATGCAACGCTTAAAGACTTCGCTTTTTGTCATTATAGCTTCATCAAAACCCTTTAATTTCCATATTTATTTGTAATAAAACGTTTAAAAATTTTGGGGGACACCAGAAAATGTTTTTTTCTCAACGTGGACGGAGAGCGAAAAAGTTTGAGAATCAATGATTTAAATGTATCGAATGACTGGATAACTAAATTAAAAATAGTATTTTCTTTGTCAGGCTCAGAATATTCCAAAACGGCCCTCGTAAAAGTACAACAGTAAAAATAGAATATTCTAGAGAACTTACTCTAAAAAAAACACACAAAAAAAATTATTGCTCTGTGCTATTATATTATTTATTTCATTAATGTCTAAGTTGCAATCTGTTCAACTAGTGAACAAAAGTAACCCCATGATCCAATGAGATTAGGATATTTGTACCATGTAAATCAGGTGTAATCTTGTACAGATTCAGACCGACCGTTCCTGAGACTTCCGGTTAATTGAACCCCAACCTCCAAAGTATACCGGTATCCATTCTCTAGTATTCAAATCCGAATAATTAGGATTTCAATCTCAGAACCTTCGAGTTCGAAAAACCAGTTTTTAAATAACTGATTCGCAACGACAAGTTAACCACTTGACCACCCCGATAGGCTCTGCTATTATATATACATGAAAATAAATTTTTCAATCGAATTACCTCATCGTTTTCCAAAATTCATCAGAATTAAAGAAGTCATGGATAATGTTACAAGAAATTTTGTTTAAGAGTAACAAAAACGAATTAAATAATACTAATATACTTAATGAAAGAGAAATGCAGTCTATTTAGTACCTAATAAAATATATTTTATATATATACATATATAAAATAAATAAAAAATGTTAATTATGTTTCGATAACTTAACTTTAGTTGAAGTTTACTTTAAAATAATAAAAAAAAAAAACATTCGTTTTTGTCTGTAAGATCCATTAGTTATCCATTTCAGGAAAGGAATATTATTATTTCTACAATTTAATATCTTATAACTGTAATCAATCAATTCAAAAGATTTCTTTTTTTTAAAAAAATGAAAGTAAAGCAATTCACATTATTTAAATAAATTACTATACATCATGATGTTTTTACATAACAATTTATAAATTATCATAATTTCCACCTATAAAATACAAAGGATTCAAATTGTTGTTTTATTCTAAATGCCGGGAAGCCTACACATAGCAACGAGATTGTGTTATAAATAATTCCCTTGTTATCAAAAGTATCTTATAAATACATTAAATAAATTAAAAACAGCATTATTATATTAAGCATTCTCAGTAACTTCTTCACGTTTTTTTATATATAGACACCAAGATTAATTTAATTGAAATATATTTTTGATACAGTAATGCTTTTGATATTTTAAAAAGGTTTCTTTAAAAAAAAATCGTTACTACACGTAAACGGTTTTAATATTTTTATATATATATTTTTTTTATTATAAAATTTCAATTTAATTCCAATAAATGACACCTCCAAAAATATAAAGTATTACCATTTTCTAGCTTATGCAAATTTTATATAAAAAAAAATTAAAAATACTTAGAATAAAAAATATTTAATTATTTATTTTTAAATTTATCTTTGATCGATGATTCAAAATTCTGTCCATGGAAATTGATATATTATTTAATGTCATATTTCAATAATTCTAAATTCTATCAGAATTCGAACCGATGTGGCTTCCTTTGTAAGGTCAAATATTTCATTAATTACAATTCAATTTGGCCATAACTCTGGAACCGATGAAAATAACTACCGCTTACAGATATCGTTGAAAACCTCTCAATGCTTATTACTGCAGTTAAGAAAAACGTGTTTGAATACTTTTGGTTCAGTCGATTGCAATCAAATTTGAAGGTGGATAACTTGGTGTTATAACAGTTCTAAATCCAAAATTTCATTATCCTACGTTTTTTAGTTATGAGAGATACATACGTACGTACAGACGTAATGCCGAAACTAGTCAAAATGGATTCAGGGATGCTCAAAATGGATATTTCCGTTGAAATCTGATATCGAAGTTTTTCCCGATCACAATATTTCCTTCTACGAAGTGAACGAAGTAATGTGATCGCGAAAAATTATATTATATATTATAATAATTATAATTATATTATATATTGATTTTTTACATCCGTTTATCGTTTTCTACATTTTTTTTCCATGCTGACGTTCTCATTACATCTTCTACGTAATTAATTCCTTTATTTCGTACAATGAAGTAATAACGTAGATGTAATGAGGACGTCACAATGGAAAATATTGTAGAAAACGATAAACGGTTGTAAAAAAATAATGTATAATATATATGAATCGTAACAACAAAAAATAAATAATATTAAACCAATCTTCTATATATATATATATATTACAAAAATTGGGCAGAAATCCTATTTCCAGTTAGTCCGGGTGAATACCCGGACTAACTATATATCGGGCTGAATTTTTTTATTCTGCTCGGAATAATCCACAGATATGTCATCAAGCATCAGCATACCCCAAAATTGAGTCCTTTCTGAAAAGTCGTAATTTATTCCTTAATTGAAGAAATTATCAAGGTTATTACTCATAGAAAAATCATTTTGAAAGTGTATGGATATTTTATGAAGATATCTTCTGGGGGATTTCGAGCAGAATAAAACCAAAAAATCAGCCCGATACTATTAATAGAACATCTGAAGGGACTGGAAATAGGATTTAAGCACGCGTTTTACCTATGGTAGAAAAAAGAAAAAGAACAACAAGCGGGTTAGGGGCATAGTTCCATATAAGCTGTGAGGCCCCGAAGTGATTTTAGAGGTATTGAAATAAATTGCACAAAGAAATTTATTTCCCGCTCATGTACACAATCAACTATTCTAAATCTGTAAGGTATACTCAGTGACACATTTTGTTCAGACTACGGAATAGAACACCGTGACTTTCTTACGGGAATTTATAAATACTATTCAAAATAAAAATATTCTATTCAGTTATCTATAGTTATTCTATTACAACAATACTGAGCACGCTCTGCACCGTTATACAACTGCATGATGACTTGATTTACCCATTCGCGCATGCCACCTTTTTTTTCCTTTTTACTTTGTTAAACACTCCCAACAGCAGTGGTCTCCACCATTAAGGTACGCACAGCGCTGTCAGAGTGTCGTGTGTCAGTCAACTTTTTCTTTTTCCTGTTTAGCCTCCGGTAATTACTTTTCAGATAAAACTTCAGAGGGTGATATTCATGAGTGTAAATGAAGTGTAGTCTTGTACAATCTCAGTTCGACCGTTCCTGAGATGTGTGGTTAATTGAAATCCAACCACCAAAGAACACCGGTATCCACGATCTAGTATTCAAATAAGTGTTAAAAATACTGACTTTACTAGGACTTGAACGCTGGAACTCTCGACTTCCAAATCAGCTGATTTAGGAAGACGCGTTCACCAATAGACCAACCCGGTGGGTTCGTGTCAGTCGACTGCCCCCCTGTCTTTCCTAGTCCTACGGGCCCCCTGTCTTACTGGGAGGATCGAGGTCCTCCCAGTTTCATTCAGGGACGTTGACCTGCCTTCTGGACAGCCAAGTTCCCCTTTGCTGGGGAGCTGCGCCCCCCGTTCCTACGCTAACTAGCTCCAGATGTTCGTTGCGCACATCCCTTGTTCTCCCCGCGTCCCTCTCAAAGCTTGAGGGTGCCCGATGCCATCATCGGATAGCTCCGACCCTCCACCCATTCTTGTATATATCGCGTGTGCCACCTAGTGGGAACTTCGGGAACTAATGGTGTTAGGCGGGGATGAAACTTGTGGAAGTTTTGAGTAATGTATCTAACAAGTTTGAAAGTATTAAACGCTACTTTTGTATAACTAATTTAGAAATATTCTGTATTATAAACAGTAATAATAATAATAATAAAAAATAAGAATAAGAATGTTCGGGAACTTTTCACTAGACCTTTAACTGATAACTCTTTTTTTCCATTTATTTATTATCTTTTTTGAGTTGTATCATTATCACTTATCATTAACTATAAAATCATTTTAAATGTAAAAGTTTAACTGAATCTTATACTTTTGATGTTTCAGTTAATTACGTTGACAAAAAAAAAAAAAAAATTATTATATGAAACCGTTATAGTTTCTTTCATATTATCTATACTAATCGATTTATTTATTTTCCGATGAGTTTGAAACTTTAAAATTCCTTTTATAAAATTATAAAGGGCCTTATTTTATACCACGGACACATCTCTTTTAATCTATGATATTTTTATTTTGTTATTAAAATTATTGTTCATAAAAGTAATAAAAAAAAGCTCTAAACAAAATATATAACTTCCTTTGTTTATTTTTTTTATAAGAATGCCTAAAAAGAAGTGTAATGTATTTAGGATGTTTACATGTAAGTATGTTTTTTCACCGTAACCGCTCAATGACTGAACCGATTTAGATATATGACGCCGCGTTGGAATCGTTACGTTATCGGGAATGCCATAGTTTATATATATATATATATATGTTTAAATAGATACAAAAAGTTCGAAAAAAGTTGTACTGTATACAAAATTGTCAGCCGCAGGCTCATTAATTATTCTAATTTACTAATTATCCTACGTTAAAGAGTAACAATTTTTTTTGCGGTCGTTTTGTTAATTTTAACATTTATCTATTGCTCAATCTTACTAAAATGTTTGCCCGTAGAAAAGACGTGAAAAAAATATTACAAGTATACGACTATTATATGCTTGTAACAATTTTTTTTACAAAATTCAAGTGATATTAACAACCAATTTTTTTTTCCACATATGAAACGTTACTCACTCAAATAATAGCTATTTAATAACAGAGTGATTTACAAAGAATGTAAGAAATTTTCAGGTCATGTTTTAATAACTCACCGGGTTGGTCTAGTGGTGAACGCGTCTTCCTAAATCAGCCGATTTGGAAGTCGAGAGTTCCAGTATTCAAGTCTTAGTAAAGACAATTACTTTTATATGAATTTGAATACTAAATCGTGGATACGGGTGTTCTTTGGTGGTTGGGTTTTCAATTAACCATACATTATAGGAACGGTCGACCTGAGACTGTACAAGAGTACACTTCATTTACAATCGTACATATCATCCTTTTAAGTAATATCTAAATGTTTGTTCCAGTAGACTAAACAGAAAAAAGAAAAAAATCATGTTTTAATGGTAAAAATAATAATAAAAATTCGATGCACATAGGTTTGGAAATGCATCGTTAGCGACTGTTGGTTGCCGAAAGATTTCGTCCCGATTTCTGCACCTTCGGTTAAATTAAACCAGATCGTAATTCTCAGGACACAAAGTAATGGGTAAATTTAGTTATGTGAAATCTGACCTGAATAAAAATTGAAAAAAAAATTTATCAAAAAAATGAAGTCCTACGCAAAAACTATCGCATGAAAATAAACAAGAACAAAACAAAAGTAATGAAATGTAGTAGAAATAACAAAGATGGACCACTGAATGTGAAAATAGGAGGAGAAAAGATTATGGAGGTAGAAGAATTTTGTTATTTGGGAAGTAAAATTACTAAAGATGGACGAAGCAGGAGCGATATAAAATGCCGAATAGCACAAGCTAAACGAGCCTTCAGTAAGAAATATAATTTGTTTACATCAAAAATTAATTTAAATGTCAGGAAAAGATTTTTGAAAGTGTATGTTTGGAGCGTCGCTTTATATGGAAGTGAAACTTGGACGATCGGAGTATCTGAGAAGAAAAGATTAGAAGCTTTTGAAATGTGGTGCTATAGGAGAATGTTAAAAATCAGATGGGTGGATAAAGTGACAAATGAAGAGGTATTGCGGCAAATAGATGAAGAAAGTAGCATTTGGAAAAATATAGTTAAAAGAAGAAACAGACTTATAGGCCACATACTAAGGCATCCTGGAATAGTCGCTTTAATATTGGAAGGACAGGTAGAAGGGAAAAATTGTGTAGGCAGGCCACGTTTGGAATATGTAAAACAAATTGTTAGGGATGTAGGATGTAGAGGGTATACTGAAATGAAACGACTAGCACTAGATAGGGAATCTTGGAGAGCTGCATCAAACCAGTCAAATGACTGAAGACAAAAAAAAAAAATCAAAAAATTTATTTCTAGTAGTTAAAGCTAAGAGTAAAAGACAAAAGATTGGTGTTAGAAATACGATTTAATTTTTGGTAAAATAACTCTTTGCTAATAAATACATAAAAATACATAAAGTAAAACGGTACGAATTAAGTTTACAGAAAACAAATCATATTCAAATGTATTTTAGCTAGATAATAAAGGAAACCCACCGGTTTGGTCTAGTGGTGAACGCGTCTTCCCAAATCAGCTGATTTGGAAGAGTTCCAGCGTTCAAGTCCTAGTAAAATCAGTTATTTTTAACACTTATTTGAATACTAGATCATGGATATCGGTGTTTTTGGTTGTTGGGTTTCAAGTAACCACACATCTCAAGAACGATCGAACTGAGACAGTACACTCATACATCATCCTCTAAAGTATTATCATAAAAGTAATTACGGAAAAAGAAAAAGATATTAAATGAAACAAAATGTTCAATATTGTAAACAAAAAACAATTAAAATTTATTAATCGATTAAATATCAATAACTGAATCGATAAATATCGTAGATGATTTTTACATATATTATAATCGCGGTTTTCAGATTTCAATGGAAATATCTATTTTGACCATCCGTGAATCCAGTTTGACTACTTTCACGTGTCATCTGTTCGTACGTAACTCGCAAAACTCAAAAACGATTAGCAGTAGAATGTTGAAATTTTGGATTTAGGACTGTTGTAACATCTAGTTAAACACCTCCCATTTTTATTGCATTCGACTGAACCAAAAGTGTCAAAAAAAAACTCAAAATCCAAAACTTTTTTTTAAATTTATTACTGCAGTAATAAGCCCTCATTGAAAGCTTTTCAACGATATATAATAAGTGGTACTTTTTTCATCGATTCCAGAGTTAGAACAAAATAAAATTTTAATTATCGAATTATTTTGATCTTATAAGGAGAAGAAACATCGGCGAGAATTTGTCTTTTTTTATTTAAATATATTGATTTATTTATGATTATTATTAACCTCAGATTGTAAAAAAAAAATTATTAATTTAGTAATAAAAAAAAAATTAAAAAATATCAGAAATTATTAATGAAATAAAATTTTATGTACTTTTCACTTTTCTTTTCAAAAAAAAATGTGTATATATTTAATAGGCGTACAAGGAAGTTATGTACGCCTATTTTATATCAGATTTTTTAAATATTTTTAAATTATATATCAGTCTGAAAAAAAAATTATGTACTCACATACACACGCGCGCGCGCATAATATTTGTATTTTTTTTTAAATAAAATTTCAAAACAATTTTTTTTACAAATAATTTTTATTAAAATAAAATAATTATACATTGATAAAATAATAATTTTGTACACAATTTATATTCATTCATATATAGAAATTTTGTCGCATTAAAATTTTGTCATACAGAAATTTTTGTCGCATAAAAATTTTGTCATACAGAAATTTTGTTTTATGTATTCGATATACGTTGAATTTTGATGTTTGCTTCTTGTAAAATTTACTCTTCAAATTTAGTAATTTTGTTAACTTTGAATTTTGATGTTTATAAAAATTTTAATTTCTAAATCTTGATAAAGTTATAATTAAATTCTTCAAGATCAACGCACCCACTACGAATTTTAGTAGTGGAACTCTGAATACTACGTAAATAGCGACGCTAACAGCGAAGGTAGCGAAGTTGTATAATAAAGTTAAAAATAAATAAATAAGATAGTTCAACATAATTTAGTCGATTAATATGTTTTATCGTATTTTATTATAACTTTTCTTATATCACCTTTCTTCTTTGATCTTACTATTACGGTTGTCTTACGCAGAATGATTTTAATAAGATTTAACGTACGTTGCTATGAGATTAAATTAACAATGATGTATGTAATACATTGTTTAATTTTAGAAATATTTTATTCAGTTTTTAAACACTCCTTTGTAATTACAATTCGAGTGAACGCGCGCGCGCATAAAAAAAATAGGTCCATGAAATTTTAGTTTTGATTAACCTGGTATAGAAATTAAAAAAATTTGTCGAAAACGCGTTTTAGGTTGTTTTTTTGTTTTTCTTTCCGTAGGGGGAGGAAAAAGCTCTGCCAGCCGACGTCAGGCCCGCACTGATGGCAGTGCGGGGCTCTCACACTTTAAAAAACCTCCCCTCTTATCATGCAGGGGCCGGATCTAAGCCATATTGTATTTTTAGTCCCTGCACGATCACCTAGGCACTCTACTATCCGAATTCGTATGACCGGAAGGCTTCAGGAGGGTGTCTCAGAGGTCGTAACTCAAATTTTTTAAATTGTATCACTCTTTGTAAGATTTTAAAGGTTTCTTTAAGATAAGGGAAATAATATTAATAAAAATTTGGTACGATATACCCAAAATAGCGGCAGGATAAAATTTGGTTTTTGAAAAATATTATATTGATAATTTAAGGAAAAACTGTCGCAAATAAATAATATTATAAAAGTGTAATAAAGTTGACAATATCGAAAAAAATTTATTTAAAAGGATTTATGTATTAAATATAAAGTTTTCTTATTTACTTACATTACTTACATTACTTAAATTCTATCAGAATCAATCTTTTCCTCCTTTACCTTTTTCTTCGTCTTTATTAATACAATAATTGACAACAGATATTTGATTTCGCTAAACTATTAATTTCTTTAAACATCTTTATGTTCTGACTTCCGTATAATGTTTATCGTAGGTTTTGTTAAACTACAAACTGTATTAGATCTAATTAAAAAATGGAAAACGAAGGATAACCTGGCTAAGTCTACGCATGTTGTTTGCGATGAAGAGGGGTGATTGCCCGCAATAAGTTAAACTTAACGTTGTTTTCAACCTGTATGATAACAACGTACGATACTAGGATTACATCTGCATCAGATCTGACGTGGAGGATTTATATCAGGGAGAAAAGAATGCAGCTTAACAATAAGTTTAGGGAGATGTACTGGATGTTAGGTAGAAGGTCGTAACTGTAATTACCTTTTTTTCTGTTTCTGTTTAGCCTCCGGAACCACCGTAAGGTATTACTTCAGAGGATGAATGAGGATTACTGGTTTGCTTGGCATTTCTCCCGCCACCACCCAATTCGGTCGCCCTAAAGCATAAGACCGAATATTTGTGCCGCAAACGGCTACTGAGCCTCGAAACAGTTTAGCGACCAGTATCCTAACTAGCTCCTCGAGCTAACCTAAAAGCGTGAGCGGAATAACCATGGTACCAAACACCACTCGGTTGCGTGTCCCACCGCCCACTTGTCATATCACTAAAATGGGTAGGCCACCCCGTCAACTACTAAAACATATATGACTATCAATAATTAAATTTATCTCGTCAATGAATTTCGTAACTCGTCATGAATGAGGATGACATATATGAATGTAAATGAAGTGTAATCTTGTGACCATTACTAGCTCACCGGGCTAGTCAAGTGGTTAACTCGTCATTGCAATCAGCTGATTTCGATGTCAAGAGTTCTAAGGTTCAAATCCTAGTAAAGGATTTGAATACTAGATCGTGAAAACCGGTGTTCTTTGGTGGTTTAATTTCAATTCACCACACATCTCAGTAGTGGTCGACCTTTCTTTTTCCTGTTTAGCCTCCGATAACTACCGTTTTAGATAATTCTTCAGAGGATGATATGTATGAGTGTAAATGAAGTGTAGTCTTGTACATTCTCAGTTCGACCATTCCTGAGATGTGCGGATAATTGAAACCCAACCACCAAAGAACACCGGTATCCACTATCTAGTATTGAAATCCGTATTAAAATTACTGACTTTACTAGAACTTGAACGCTGGAACTCTCGGTTTCCAAATCAGCTGATTTGGGAAGACTCGTTCAGCACTTGACCAACCCGGTGGGTCGTCGACCTGAGACTACGAAACTACACTTCAATTACATTCATACATATCATCCTCAATCATCACCTGAAGTGTATCTTACGTGGTTCCGGAGGCTGAACAGAAAAATAAAGAGGTAGACGATTATTGAGATGTATAGTTAATTGAAACCCAACCACCAAAGAACACCGGTTTCCACGATCAAGTATTCAAATCTTTTACTAGGATTTAAACCTTAGAACTCTCGACCTCGATATCAGCTGATTTGTGCGTTCACCACTAGACCAACCTTTTTTTTCTATTTTTTTTTTATTTTTTTTTTAAATATTTTTTTAGGTATTGTTTCAGAGGATGAGATGAATGATTTGTAGCGTGTGTGAAAATGCGATACCTGACCGGTATTCGAACCCTAGACCTCCGGATGAAAGGCAGAGACGGTACCACTCGCGCCAAGGAAGCTGGTACTAGACCAATCTGGTCGGAAATATCATTACCTAATAAGCATATTCTGTACTCAGCGGTACTGAAACCGATTTGGACCAACGGAATCCAACTATGAGGCACGCGACAAATGATAGTAATATTGATGTCCTACAGTGATTCTCGGAGAAAATATAAAAAAAGCGCCGTTGTTTGCGAAAAACATTGAAATACACGATTATCTGGGATTGTCAACTATTCGAGAGAAGATACGGCGATGCGGTATAGGATACAAAATTATAGTGAACAAATACGTGAACTGGCTCGCGGTTAAACAACTGAATAACAGGAAACTACCTATATTAGATCTGTCAATTCTCAGAGATTTGAGGTTAATCAGTTACCCTAGGCTATTGTGCAACGTAAAAATTGTTGATTTCGTTTCGCACTTACTTTCGTTGGTTCTTCGATTTGTCCCACCGTTTTCTCTTTTGATCAGTTATATTTTGTGTGATTAATAAAACAATTTTTTTGTTGTTTTTTTTATATTTTTTTTGCTTTTTATGATTTGATCTTTATCAGTGTTCCTTGGAATCGTCTTTATATGTACATTTAATGTTTATTAAATATTTATTTATACTGTATAAGATACTTATGTAAACATGTACAGTTCTTTGAGGGATTTCAATGGAAACTCCTCTCTGCAGTAATTTTTTTGTGTAATCAAATTTACTTATGCTTCCGGTACACTGGAACCAATTGTAAATTAAAAATTGCGGTAAAAAAAAATAGTATTTATCTCTGTTTTAAATACAATTTCATTAATTAAATACAACACTCATAGCTTCCAGGATCTCTGTTACAAATTTATCTTTTATTATTTTATTTAAACAATAAATAAATAACTTTTAAAAATATTAAAAAAAACTAATATTAAAATACAAATTTAATTTCCGACAAAAGTCTGTATGCTTAAAAAAAATTAAAACAGGTTGTCAAGAGAATCAAATTAGTATCCAGAATAATATACTTACAATGTGCACAATCAAGCAAAATATAATGAATTCACAGAATTTATAAGAAGTAGGAGGGGGGAGCTTATTGGTACATCACAGACGACACCATATTTACTTGCTATACCTAATCGAAACAAAATTCAAAAGCAATTTCTTTACGGAGACTAGTCAAATACAATCGATTTCTATAGCAGAATACTGCTTTTAATGTTTCGCAGTTTTGTGCTGATTATTATCAATCAATCTTCCTGCCAAATTGTCTTCAAACAACTTCCTACTAAGTATGACACAGATGATTGTGTATTAAGATTAAAATTAATGTATTATTATTTAATTAACGAGAAATAAACTCAAAATACGACAAAAAAAAATACAATGAAGAAACGCATTCAACAAAATTATAAAAGAATTTATTTAACGATTGTATTATAACGTTTGAATTACGCGGTTGGAACTTATATTACAATGAGGGTCTTAATGGAAAACATTTTCATTATGATACGATTTTCAACCAAAGAGACGGCCTCCGTGGCACGAGTGATAGGATCTCGGCCTTTCATCAGGAGATCCTGGGTTCGAATCCCGGTCAGTCATGACATTTCCATACACTAAAAAAAATGACCATTTTTTCTCATCCGATGAAGCAATATCTATTTGTGGTCCCGGAGGATTAAAAAAAATCTTTAACCAACCAAAGCCTACACTTATCAACCACTTAACAATCAGAAGTGAGTATTGTTTTATGTACAACCTTTTTAACCACCGGGACAACCACCAGGTATTGCTGCACAGGATGAGATGAATGATTTGTAGCGTGTGTGAAAATGCCATGCCTGACCAAGATTCGAACCCGGGACCTCCAGATGAAAGGCAGAGACGGTACCACTCGCGCCAAGGAAGCTGGTACTAGACCAATCTGGTCGGAAATATCATTACCTAATAAGCATATTCTGTACTCAGCGGTACTGAAACCGATTTGGACCAACGGAATCCAACTATGAGGCACGCGACAAATGATAGTAATATTGATGTCCTACAGTGATTCTCGGAGAAAATATAAAAAAAGCGCCGTTGTTTGCGAAAAACATTGAAATACACGATTATCTGGGATTGTCAACTATTCGAGAGAAGATACGGAAGATCTTACTTTGACTTGAACGTTGGAACTCTCGACTTCCAAATCGGCTGATTTGGGAGAACGTTCACCACTAGACCTTTACCTTATGTTTTTTTTTCTCCTAATTCTCCCCCAGGCCGGATCCTTCAGTAAAGTATTACACAGCCCAGAGGAGTGTCCATTACTTTAACGGACCTCCACGTCTCGGCCCGCCGATCGGATCTCACTTTGCACCCGCCTCCTCAAACTCCCAGAGTAGGATCCACCAGGCCCGGTTATGCCGTCCCTGGGTCCCCAATTTGGGAGCCGGGACTCGGCCTTTATGCCAATGCCTCTAACGGGGACACCCCGAGTAGGATTGGTTGTAAAGTTTAATGTACAACCATTTTTTTTTTCTTTTCCTGTTTATCCTCCAGTAACTACCGTTCAGATAATACTTCAGAGGATGAATGAGGATGATATGTATGAGTGTAAATGAAGTGTAGTCTTGTACATTCTCAGTTCGACCGTTCCTGAGATGTGTGGTTAATTGAAACCCAACTACCAAAGAACACCGGTATATTCAAATCCGTGTAAAAATAGCTGGCTTTACTAGGACTTGAACGCTGTAACTCTCGACTTCCAAATCAGCTGATTTGGGAAGACGCGTTCACCGCTAGACCAACCAGGTGGGTTTAATGTACAACCTGGTTTTTAACGCCTTTATTTTATTTAAAATTATAAGAAAATATAAACTGCTAGAGTTTTTTTTTTTTTTGTACAAATAATATATTTCTGTCACTCAAAAACTTTTTAATAACAAATCATCTAATTTAAAAAGTTTCAAAAAAATTACAAAAACTTAAATTTAAAGATGTTTTGTTTTTTTTTTAATAATAATTTTTCAGGCCAAAGTCAACAAAAATTTATTTATTTAATATTGCAGATATATCGAAGTTGTTAGTTGTGTAATTTTTAAGTAAAAGAACTATTTCAAATCGTAATTTTTAATAAAGATATAATGAAACATCGTTTTTTTATGTAGATCAAATATTTACAATTAAGCTATTTACAATTAAGCATTAAGTTAATCTCCTTCCAAGCAAAAAATTAAAAAAAAAAGATTAATTTCACAAAATTATTGATTTTATGTTTAATTTTTTTTCGTTTATTGTAAAGAAGTTTTTATGAACAATATAAAATTGTAAAAAGCCATTTTATTAGAGTAGATAACTGTGATTGAACATTCAGGTGAAATGGTAATGGAATTAGAAAAAAAAGCTAGTACACATTTAAAAAAAAAAAAAGAAATAAATTCAGTTCTTTCTCTCAGCTTAATTTCAATATCATAGCTCAAAAAATATATTTAATTAAATGCGATTGAGTACAAAGTCAGAAACCCACTGAACTATGTAATAAATATATTCCAGAACACTTATTTGGTTTCATATGTGTATTGAAATATATATATTGTCAAGTTAATCGAATTCCCGTTCAATCTTTCTACCACCAATATATAAAAATATAACATTCATATTAATTCTATATGTATATATATACATATATATATATATATATATATATATATATATATATATATATATATATATATATATATATAATTTATTTACACTGATCGAAATATTCAATTTAAATAACATTAAGATATATTTCTTATAAAATTATACATTTTTGATAATTATTTTAAAATATATAATTAATTGTTAGTTCATTAAGATAAAAAATTAATTTGTTTTTATAACTGGAAATGAAAATTGATAGCAAGATTTGTAGACGATACAGTAATAAGTTATAAATGAGTTACCAAGTATGGCTTCATTACTTTTATAAAAAGATCTGAACTTCTTTCAAGACCATTAGAAAGAAGTGGTAAAAAATAAATAAATAAATATAAACCTGTTCATAACACTTTTATGATTTGTGGAAAAATTAATCCATTGGTTTCCTGATAATTTTTCAGGTAACATTAACTTTGATCGGCTCTCGCAGCCCAAATATTGTCCCCCTAAATATTTATATTTTTTTTAAACCACTTGCATTATTATTCTGATTACGAAGGCATAAAAAAGTCGATTAAAAAATATTTAATAAATTAAAAAAAAAAAAAAAACATTTTTTTTCTATTTTGGGGAAGTTGGTAAATTAAAAAAAAAAAAATATTAAAATAAGCATACATAGACATAAAATGGGGTTATATTTGCAAAATTTTGAAAAAAACTGATCCCAATAACCTACATACTCTACACCCGAGGAGATATCGATCCCAAAATTTTACCAAAAAAATGGCCTATATATACGAGTCCCTCTGTACAAAATTTTATGACGAATGTCTTTAAATACATACGACTACTGTTCCGTAATTTAACAAATTCATATGTAGATGAAAAGAAGCAATTAAATTTTTCGATTGTATTGGATTTTAGGGAAAATATCAAACGAGAATTTTTTTTACAATTCTAATTTATAATATTATGAAAAATTTGGATATACGGAATTTAAATTTCGTTTAAAATAATTAAATAATTGAAATTTTGCTTAGGTTTCAAACCATTCATAAAATAAGTTTGGTCCATTTGTAATCGAATTTTCAACAAGACTAAAATATTTTGATACGAAAAAATATTCGTAAATTTTCCCAAACATATCAATTATAATTAAAAAATAACAAAAATAGTGATGTTTTAAGGAAAAATAGATTTGTTTTAAACAAATCAAGAAAGATAAAACAACTTAAAAATGTAACATTTAAGATTACGAGAAAATATAGCATAATATAGAAGTGTTGCAAGAAGAAACGCGGTCAAAATCCGTTATAACGCTTGAGTTAGTTAGTTCTTAGATGACACCGCTGAAGCGCTATCCTGAAATATGAAAATAAATAAAATGGTAAATGTTATCTAACCAAACTTAACCTATTCTCACTTCGCCCGCTAACTTTGACTAGCGAGCGAAGTGAGCGTAGGTTAAGTTTGGTTAGATTACATTTATAATTTAATTACTTAATTTCTTATTACTATATGAGGTCCATTTTCTTGGACTTATAGGTCCAAGAAAATGGACCTATAAGTCCATTTTCTTATGCAAAATGGACTTTAAAAAGTCCATTTTAAAATGGCTTTTAAAAAAAATAATTTTCGTCTAGACAGACTCTTGTCAACCCACCGGGTTGGTCTAGTGGTTAACGCGTCTTCCCAAATCAGCTGATTTATTGACAGACTTATAGGCTACATACTAAGGCATCCTGGAATAGTCGCTTTAATATTGGAAGGACAGGTAGAAGGAAAAAATTGTGTAGGCAGGCCACGTTTGGAATATGTAAAACAAATTGTTAGGATGTAGGATGTAAAGGGTATACTGAAATGAAACGACTAGCACTAGATAGGGAATCTTGGAGAGCTGCATCAAACCAGTCAAATGACTGAAGACAAAAAAAAAAATATTTCTTATTTCAGTAAAGTGTTTCAGTGCCGCTATCTAAAAACTAACTACAGAAGCGTTATGGGCATATAACGGATTTTGACCATAAACGCTAATGGATATTCATAAAAATACCGCACTACAATATAAATATTTAAAAACAAACTTGTATTTATATTTTGATAATTAATTTAAAATATAACGAAATATAACACAAAATAAAATATATAAGAATTTGTGATGGCTATCATCAATTAACTATTATTAAAAAAAAATAGAGGATAGATTTGTAATTTTTTACATTGATAATCATAATTGTAATAAGTGACAATTGAATGGTTTAAAAATATATTTTACAATATCTTGAAACATAATACTTTAAGGAGGATTAAATTTGTGTACAATTCTATTTTTATTATGTTTTACTGATTTAAGAGATAAATATAGAACAAAAAACAAAAAATAAATTTTAATATTATTACTGTGAGAGGTTTCCATTTTAAGCTCGCTATGTTAAACATTAGGAAAGTACAACACTGAGATAGCAACTTTTATTGTTTATAAAGATTAAAAAATAATAATAATTTTATTTTAAAACCAAATTATAGTTGTTGAAATAATAATATAAAATAATAGGGTAATAAAGGAATAATAATTAACAAAGATATTAATTTTGTAAACCTACGTTTGGAACACAAAACAATATTTTGCAATATTGCATACTGTATACATTTTTTTTAATTTCGTTCTTTATATTATTTAATATCATTCAAGTAAAACAGACAATGAGAAAAGAAATTAAATAATAAAACAAGAAGAAACGAAATGTAAAACTTCATTAAAAATTGAGCAATTAGATTACTGTTTTGTTCTTTTTTAACAGATATGTAATTAAAATAAACTGTATTCACTATCTAATTAAATAATGTTACTTGATATTCAACTACAGTAGAATCTTATGAATTAGTAATTTAACTGTCCCGGTTATAGAGATATATGCTGCTACAAGTATAACGGAAAAGTGTATAAATATAAACACAAAAAAAGTTCTGTTATTTAAATTTGTAGCTGACGGAAACATTTTTAAAAAATAAAATGATTTTAACAAAAAACAAAAAAAAAAAAATTAAATAAATCATAAACAATCTGCGAAAAATCTTTTTATTCCAGTGTTCCAAGTCTAAAAAATTTATTTTCGTCTAGACAGACGTTTGTCAACCCACCGGGTTGGTCTAGAGGTTAACACGTCTTCCCAAATCAGCTGATTTGGAAGGAGAGTTACAACGTTCAAGTCCTAGTAAAACCAGTTATTTTTACACGGATTTGAATACTAGATAGTGGATACCGGTGTTCTTTGGTGGTTGGGTTTCAATTAACCACACATCTCAGGAATGGTCGAACTGAGAATGTACAAGACTACACTTCATTTACACTCATACATATCATCCTCATTCATCCTCTGAAGTAATATCTGAACGGTAATTCATCAAGACTAAACAGAGAAAAAGAAAGACAGACGTTTGTGCGATATATTACGTATTATGTTGGCCTTTATATAGTCTGGACCCAGATGTGCTATTTTCTTCAAACTTGGTAAATACCTTCGACAGGAAGGGAAAAATATATTAAACTACTGGAAAAATTTTAAAAATGGGTGGGGATGTATTTCGACCGAAATAAAATTTCAAAACTTTACTGGGGTACTTTAACAAAAAATTTTTTTCTTACAAAAGTTGAAATTTTTTTTTTATTAAGAATACAAATTACCAAAATGTTTATTTAATATTCAGCCGTTCACCAAAAAATAACTTCCTATATTTTTATTTTTTTAGCTATATTTTGCTTAAAAAACGGAGTTAAATGGTTTTTTTTTTCAATCTTTATTTTTTACATCAATAGTTTTTCAAAGTTTTTACCATCCTACTCCAATGGTGAAATTTTGGATTTTTATTTTAACATCTAGTTGTACACCTCCTCTTTTGACTGCAATCGACTGGGCTAAAAGTGTCCATAAAAAAGTCCAAAATCAAAAAGATTAGTATTTTGGACTTTTTCTTAACTGCAGTAATACGCACTCGTCGAGAGCTTTTCAACAATATACCACAAGTGGTACTTATTTACATTGGTTCCAGAGTTGTAGCCAAAAAAAATGTTAATTAATGAAATATTTGTATCTAACAAGGGGAGAGCACACTGGTTCGAATCCGACTTTTTTTTAACTTTTTTTTTTAATTTAAATATATTCATTTATTAATAATTATTAACTTCTGAATGTAAAAAAAAATCAAAAGTTATTAGTGAAATAATAGTACTTTAGTTTAATAATACTACTTTTCATTTCAATTCAAAAATTTTTACAGAAATTAGTAATTATTAATAAATCAATAGATTTAAATTAAAAAAAATATGTATATGAAGTCGGATTCGAACCGATGTTTGCATGGTTACTGTTCTGACACGTTCTCACTAGCACCACATAAATACATTAGCGACGCTAAACAAAATTAATATATAAACTAATATAGAATACAATCAATATATATATATATATATGTGTGTGTATGTGTTTGTTATATAATATATAAACTAATATACTGCTACGGACACCACAAAAAATTGTGATGCAATATGCCCTTAACTGTCCACTTTATTAAAGAATCGGAGGATCGTACCTCACTTTCAAATGAAATAAATTTATATTAAGTGCAGTAAAAAATATGTAATTTAATACGCGTACAAGGAAGTTGTTTAGTGTTAACATCAGAATTTTATTTTAGCTCCTATTGGTCTAGAGCGGACCACGTGGTGCGTCGGACAGCTACGCGCAGCGTACGAAGGATTTATATTTCTGTATACGAACGATTTATCATAAATTATGTTTTTATTTTGGAGATAAAAAAGGTATCAGAGCTGTTTTAAAAAATCCAACACAAGAAACAGCAAATATTTTTCAGGATTTTGTAGCTTTTCGTTGTAAAATTGTTTGTTGTCAGTACCTAAATTCATTAACGTTATTTAGTTACAGTTGGCAAAACCAATTAAAAAAATCATGTATAATGAAACAAAAAATATGTAACATATTCTACTGAAACTCTATCGACAATTACATTAACTTTATGCAAAAAAATGAAATCAAAAACATTCTGTCAAGCTTACTTTCATTCTATCATTTTTCTTCTACGCAGTTTAAAACAGTATAACATGTAACTGTACAGTGTAATTACTTTTTTTTTGTCTTCAGTCATTTGACTGGTTTGATGCAGCTCTCCAAGATTCCCTATCTAGTGCTAGTCGTTTCATTTCAGTATACCCTCTACATCCTACATCTCCAACAATTTGTTTTACATATTCCAAACGTGGCCTGCCTACACAATTTTTTCCTTCTACCTGTCCTTCCAATATTAAAGCGACTATTCCAGGATGCCTTAGTATGTGGCCTATAAGTCTGTCTCTTCTTTTAACTATATTTTTCCAAATGCTTCTTTGTTCTTCTATTTGCCGCAATACCTCTTCATTTGTCACTTTATCCACCCATCTGATTTTTAACATTGTCCTATAGCACTACATTTCAAAAGCTTCTAATCTTTTCTTCTCAGATACTCCGATTGTCAAAGTTTCACTTCCATATAAAGCGACACTCCAAACATATACTTTCACAAAACATTTCCTGACATTTCAATTAATTTTTGATGTAAACAAATTATATTTCTTACTGAAGGCTCGTTTCGCTTGTGCTATACGGCATTTTATATCGCTCCTGCTTCGTCCATCTTTAGTAATTCTACTTCCTAAATAACAAAATTCTTCTACCTCCATAATCTTTTCTCCTCCTCTTTTCACATTCAGTGGTCCATCATTGTTATTTCTACTACATTTCATTACTTTTGTTTTGTTCTTGTTTATTTTCATGCGATAGTTCTTGCGTAGGACTTCATCTATGCCGTTCATTGTTTCTTCTAAATCCTTTTTACTCTCGGCTAGAATTACTATATCATCAGCAAATCGTAGCATCTTTATCTTTTCACCTTGTACTGTTACTCCGAATCTACATTGCACTTTAACATCATTAACTGCTAGTTCCATGTAAAGATTAAAAAGTAACGGAGATAGAGAACATCCTTGTCGGACTCCCTTTCTTATTACGGCTTCTTTCTTATGTTCTTTAATTGTTACTGTTGCTGTTTGGTTCCTGTACATGCTAGCAATTGTTCTTCTATCTCTGTATTTGAACCCTGTATTTTTTTAAATGTTGAACATTTTATTCCAGTATACGTTATCGAATGCCTTTTCTAGGTCTATAAACGCTATAACGTCTATTAAAGTGTAATTACACAGGCGCAAAAGTGAAAGTACTGGTAAAATAGACAGTGCTCATTCTATATCCTTTAATATCTAAAGTATGAAACTCTCTATACTAATTTTTCTAATTTATAATTAAAATAATGGGCCCAATTTCATTTATTTCTTAAAAATAACGTTTCATCATAAACAGTGCGATCGAACTACCGCTTTGGTATTAATAAATTCTCGGAATTCTATCAGAAAATATTTCGCGCTGGTCTGTGGATTTCTTCATTATTTTTAATAATAAACATTTGGTTTTATAAAACCAAATTTGGTTTAATTAATAAAACGTGAACTTTTTAATTTAAAAATTCCCAAATTATTTTTGTAATTCAAAGAATGAAAAGAATGAAAAATGTAAAAATGAGACACTTTTAAAAAGTTAATTTTTATTCTAAAATAGAAGAGATTTGAAAATACGACGTATATATAAAATTATTGACAATTCTATTTATTTTTTTTTTTTTCACTCTAAAATTCAGTGAAGGAAAAATTATTGAGTTGTTTTTTTTAATTTAAAAAACAATAAAGAAAACCATAATAATTTCAGTTTTTATCATTTTTCCCTTTGAATTATTTTGTACAAAAATAAAATTAAAAATTTACATTGAAAAGTTAGTTATATTCGGAACCTTATTTCTAATTAACGAATTTTTAATCAAAATATTTTTTCTTTGTTTTACAGTCGACGTTATCTAATATTAAACAAATCATGATTACGTTATCGTTTCTTTTTCTTTAATATTACATAAAGCTTTGTATAATATTTTACCGGTCAAAGAAATTTAATTACTTTAATAAAGGGAGAAATTTCAATGTGACGTAAATTTTTGAACTGCATATCTTGTTTAATTTAAGGAATTTAATTACATTTTTTAGTTTTTTACAATAATAATTTTTTTTTGACGATCTTCTGAAAGAATTTTTTTTAATTTTACGACAGAAGGGTAAATGTAAAAGTTTCATTATAGATATAAAAATATTTATTTCTATATAAGTTAATAAAGTTAAGAAAAATTTCATTAAAAAACTTTTAAATTTACTACAAAACGTTTTATGTAGCATGTACAACCTTATTAATACAATAATAACAAGGACAAAATTATTCTTCCTTATAAGAAGGGAAAATATATATATATATATATATATATATATATATATATATATATAAATACTTAAAAATAAATAATTCACTTTTACATTTAAAGAAAGTGCTTATCCATAAAACTAAATTACAGTAATTTATTTAATCAGATCCTTTAAAAAAAAAAAAAAAAAAAAAAAATAGAAAAAAAGAGACAATAAACAAAGGAAAAATAAGATAAATAAAGGAAAAGAAAGTTTATTTATCTTTCGAAGTGTATGTTATAAATTTAATAACATCTAACTAAATTTTCGTTCGTATTTTTTTTCTTAAAAAAAAAAATCTTTTGAAAATCTATTTTGATTTTATTATATAGAGACGACACGTAATATAAAGCAGATAGATGGAACAAAGAGACCCCTTACTTCCAAAAATAAGATTATTGTCAACAATCGATGTAGAAACAGTAAACAAAAAAACTGACAAGATGTTAATGAAATTTTATTGCGTTAAAGTAACTAGAAATTTAATTTCTTTACGGGTGATAAAATTAGCATTAATAATTTTTTTTTATAAGATGTGCAGGTATAGACTGCTGTAATCATTTAGCCCGAATAAAAATTTGTAGCGTATGAAAACTGCCCGACTGACCAGAATTCGAACCCAGGACCTCCAGGTAAAAGGCTAAAACGCTATCAATTACGCCATGTAGGCCAGCATTATTAATGTTATTATAGTGTATGTAAAATCTAAAAATATAGTTAAAAGAAGAGACAGACTTATAGGCCATATACTAAGGCATCCTGGAATAGTCGCTTTAATATTGGAAGGACAGGTAGAAGGGAAAAATTGTGTAGGCAGGCCACGTTTGGAATATGTAAAACAAATTGTTAGGGATGTAGGATGTAGAGGGTACACTGAAATGAAACGACTAGCACTAGATAAGGAATCTTGGAGAGACAAAAAAAAAATACCATAAATGGTACTTATTCTCATATGTTCCAGAGTAATAGCCAAATGAAATTTTAATTAACAACATATTTGAATTTTGAAAGGGGAAGGCATGTCTGTTCGAATCAGACTTCATCTGATTTTTTTAATTTTTTTTTTTTAATTTAAATATATTGATATTAATATTTATCAACCTCTGATTGTAAAAAAAATTACGATATATAATTTAATAATAACAATAAAAAAAAAAAAATATGAGAAAATATTAATGAAATAAAATTGTATGTATTTCTCATTTTATAAAAATATATATATGTAATTTAATAAGCGTACAAAAATGTCATTTGGGGTCCACATCAGATTTTTTAAATTCTTTGTAGCAAGATGATTTTTTTTTTTTTTTTGCTTGATAAATCACGGAAGTATTGAAACGCTTGCACGTGGGAATATGGAGATGGGATTTAGTAGTGTATGAAAAATTTCATGCCAAACCTGGATTCGAACCCTGGACCCCACGAAGACTCCGTCTAGAAGATCATTTAAAACCATTTTATATACCTTACTAAATTTAGAGTTTATTTAATTTTTTTTATATATTTAGCCTACTTTTACTAAATCGTTTGTAACGAAAATTATTTAACAAATATTAATCTAATTTTAAAATTTTACTGTTTGTAAATAACCCTAAAATGTATATAATCCACTTAACCTTTATTCTAGTTACATTTTAATATAATTTATTTATATTTTTATCTTTTTAAGATCGATTTTTCCAGTTTTTCTTGAGTTTAAAGGGATGGATTTGGGAGTATTTAAACGGCTGGATAACCTTTCTGACTCTCAACCTACCAGTAGAAAAATAGCAAGCCAAACCGGAAATGGAATCGAGGATCTACGAATGAAAAATGGAAACTGTGCCATTGAAAACTCAAAGGTGTGATTTACTCTTCATATTTCAGCTTATAATTAATTTCTACCTTGAATTTATAATAAGAAAAAATTGAATTTATATAAGTTTTAAAATTAAAAAAATAATTTTATGATTAAAAAAAAAGAAGAGAATATATGCGACTCATTCAGGAAAGATTTTATAACTAGAACGCCTAGTGGACACAGTTTGAATAGTTATAGTACCGCGGTAATTGCTCTCTGTAATTATACCGTAATTGGACACTAGAGGACAATTACTCCATTAAAACAAGCGGAATATAACCTAAAAACAAATACGAATACTGTATGAATTTCATACTTGATATCAATAAGGTATATAAATATTTAATAAATAAATTTTTCAATTAAATATTAAAAATAATATCTGCAATGCTTTAAAATTTATTAAAAATCCTCGTAAGTATGCATATATATTTTCCATTTAAAGAAAAATCATTTAGGATATTTTTTTTTACTATATTATTGTTTATAACACAGATTACAATGAAAATCAACATGCATCCGTAAATTGAAACAAGATTTTTTACTATCTCAGTCTGCTTTAACTGTGAGTAATTTCTTTTTAATTCTTAGAAAGTTATTACTTTTTGAATCGATCAGTATGATTAGAAGTAAAAACTTTATTATGACAATGTTTATTAAAATAAATCATTGTATAAGAGTAGTAGTTATATGAAATAATTAATATATTTTTAAAAATGAAATAAAGATTGTATATTGTAATGAAAAAAAATCCCTTTCGGCACAACGGAAGACGGAGATAGATTTCACCGGTGCTAAGTAGGTGATCAAAAAGATTTCCACCTTAAAGTTAAGAAAAACTTCAAATTTACTCAATATGACAATAGTTGCATGTGAAAAAAAAGTTTCACGCACTTAGCATACGACAAGCCCTACCATCATACAATTCCAGCAACATTTTGATCATCCCTCGCCGTAAGGGTTGATCATATCAAAAATTGTTTCAGACAAAATTTTTAGATAATGTTTTGAGGACTTTAAACAGATTCGATACTGTGCCTATTAACGAAGGCATGATATTTTTTGTCTTCGAAATCCCATTTTTTCCAACCCCTGGGCCAATTGTCGGTGATATCACGAAACTTTACTTAAATAAGTTTTAGGCCGTAATTTAAAAAATAGTAGAAACTTTAAACAAATTCGATATTTTACTTAATAAGAAGGTTATAGCGATATTTTGTTTTTTTCAAAAAAGCCCCCCTCATTTCTACTCCCATGATCCAATTTTGGCCGTTAACGAACTGGACAGTGATTTTCAGACGTGTTATTTTCAAGGTACAATTTCAAAGTGATTGGCGCAAAATTACGCCAGTTATCGTGTACACATGAAAATGAAATATACATATATAAATGTATATATAAACTTTTGAGCTGACGGTGGTTTTGGTGTCTGGGGGATATGAAACGCGAATATTGTCGAAATTTTCCGAAAGTCGAATCATGGTACCCATTAAAAGAGGTAGCTTTTTTATCAAATCTACTTAAAACGTTACATAAAAAAGTATGTACTTAGGTATTTTTTTATCATTTTAAAAATGATTTGTTATTGTTATTTTTTTATAATACGCTATAAAAAAAAATTCACTAAATTTTCATCCATTGGCAGCAGGGGTACACTGATGCCAGAACGCAGTTCCAATTCTGCTTACTGTCCTTTCACATAAAATTTGTTTTAACTGTAGTTACGCCTTAATTTTATTTTAATATTAAATAGTGAAATTTTTATCATGTTTCTTAATCAAAAATAATATCACTTCCTTAAACTGGTGTTACGAATTCGTGTAACGAATGTTCATGAATCAAATGTTTTCGTGGACAATTATTTTGTTTTAACTCATAACCCCCTGATAGCTATCTGCAACGCTTCAAGAGGAGGATAAGGCGGGTTGCAGGTACTGTGCGACAGCCGAACACACCTGGTTCGACTGTGTCAGGTGGGAGAACGAGAGACGTCAGATTCCGGTGGCCTTAACACCAGATAACGTCGTCAGACACATGCTCCAGAGTGAGAATGGATGGAGGGAGGTAGAGAGAATGGCTCGTCTCGTACTAACAGCGAAGAGGCAGGAGGAACCCCCTTGACGTGCACACGGCCCTCGATGTCAAAAGAGGCGTCGAAATGTGTTTTGTTTTTGTAGTTGTTAATGTAATTTGTTAGGTTAGAAATTTATGATTGTATTATGTGTCTCTGCTCATGTTGTTGTTGGATTATGCTGCCGGATATACCGATGGGCATGGAGTGGGGGGATATTGTGTGCGGTGCTCTACCGCTGACGGTGAAGGAGGCATGGCGCAACAAGTAATGAGGGGTCATGGGAATGCGTGGGTGATCGAGGACAGATACTAGTCCATCTGATGCGTGTAGGATTGTAGTGGACACCACATTGCATAACATTTTTTGTGGTGTCCGTATCAGCATTTGATATTAATTTAGTTTCTCGTCGGTCAAGTAGATATGTGGTGTAAGTGAAAACGTGTCGGATCCGTAATCATGCACACATTGGTTTGAATCCGACTTCATATACATTTTTTTAATTTTTTTTTAATTTAATATATTGATTTATTAATAATTAACGTCTAAAAATTTTTGAATAAAATGAAAAGTACATAAAATTTTATTTCACTAATAAATTCCAATTTTTTTTTATTGTTATTATTGAATTATTTATTTACCTAGCATAATTTGTCAATTTTAGTCACAATTGAATCAAAAAAGAACTCAACGTTTACATACTAATGAATCAGTGCTCACGTGAAATTCTGAACGAATTTAAACCTAGACTATCTTTCACATAATTTCGCAAAAAATTATAAACCTTGGGTGCCATGTAAGTGAAAAATCTATGAAAATACTCCTTCTGGGATCAAGGAAGTACAAAATTGCCTTTGATTCGCATATTTCGATCAATTAATTTATATTTAAGAGCCTTAACTCCACTCCTAAGAAACAAGTATAAATGCATGTTCAAGATACAAAAAAACGGGAATGAATGTCTCCTAGAAAGTATTCTACATATAATACGTATAAGATGTTTCTGGTCTACCAGGTCGGATTTTATTAAAATATGCATTGCCCCAACATAAAACCCAGGGAAAACTTGTTTAACGAGAGAATAAATATTACATATTAATCATAATATAATTTTAAATCTAATACAAATTGAAAGTGTCTATCATTACGAGTTTTATAAATTGCTATTCACAAGATCAAAAGGATTAATAGATACTATTAAAAATATTATTTATTAATTAATCAATCTATTATATATATATATATATATATATATATATATGAAACTTCACTACAGACAAATAACTGAAACCTTCTATCTTTTTTATGGTATGGATGGATTTCTTTTATTATATAGATTTCAATGAAAACTTTTTACTTAGTAACAAATCAGAGAATATTCCATACTAATTATAGACAAGAGATATGGTAATGGCTGTATGTTTACCGTTCCGAGACCGTTACAACAAGAGATTCATTAGCTTTAATTTTCTACGAAAACCACTAATTTACTCAAACAAAAAGTACACCATACACACAAACAAATTATATAAATATATAAACAAACACATAAGAAGTTGATAAAAAAAAGAGAAATTAAAATTTGATCAAAAAGAATTTACTTATTCTTTCATATGGATGTCGTATGGATTTCATATGGATGGCTTCAAAGTATTTCAGCAGAGATGCAACACAATTATGCTAGCATTTCTTTTAGTTCTCAAAACAAATATTAATATAGCCTTACGGTCAATTACGGATTTTTTCTTTGTTTAAAAAATCACCACAAATCGCTACCATTATAATATTTTCTTAATCAATGGGGACAAGAAAAAAAACGATTTTATTGTAAACGTTTACGAGAAAAACGATGGCATTTTTCCACAAATACATTCGTTTTCGAGTTATACGGAATAAAATTTGCAAAACGGAAAATCGCACGCAGTATTAATAAAACGAGGTAAAACGCTTCGTAGTAATTTTTTTAGTTCGTCTACCTTCAAACAAATATTGCTGGAATTAATGGCCTTTCTTTCTTTTTCCTGATTAGCCTCCAAGAATTACGGTTCAGGTATTACTTCAGAGGATCAATGAGGATGATATGTATGAATGTAAGTGAAGCGTAGTCTTGTACAGTCTCAGTTCGACCATTCCTGAGATGTGTGATTAATTGAAACCCAACCACCGAAGAACACCGGTATCCACAATCTAGTATTCAAATCCGTATAAAAGTAATTGCCTTTACTAGGACTAGGACTTGAACGCCTGAACTCTCGATTTCCAAATCAGCTGATTCAGGAAGACGCGTTCACCACTAGACCAACCCGGTGGGTTGGAATTAATTGTCTAAACACTAATAGTCTTCAAAATAATAATATACAGTAACTAATAATTTGGAATACTAATACAGATTAAACGGCTAGGTCAACTGATATTACTTACTTTGATTATAGAAATATTTATTTTGAAAATATAGTTAAATATTTTCAATAATAAATATTAGTAAAGCAATAAATTTTAACAGTGAAAAAAAAAACATGAAATTTAATATATTTATTGAATCTGGATGAATAATATTAAAAATGATACAGTTATAAACGGATATTATTTAAGGGTATCGCACTGCCAAGTTATAGAAGGGGTGCATTTTGAAACATTTCTTGTAAAATTGTACGCTTTAAAAATTTATTACAAAACACTGGTAGTAATTAATTCCGTTGACGCCTGAGTGAGAATGAACAGCATCAAGGACTTACGAGGGGTGTTAAAGAGACTGAAAGTATTGTATTATGAATTAAAAAAGAAATTAGATTAAATAAACCTAGCTTTTTAATCATTAAAAATTAAAATTTTACATTATTTCACCGTCAACTTTCATTTTCATGAAAATTGTATTATTCAATTTTTTTTTTGTATTTCAAAAAAACCTTATTTATTAACTACTAGCAGACCCGGCAATGCTTTGCTATTGCTATATTTGAGTATGTATATATATCTTTATATATATATTTCTTGTGTGCGTGTGTATGAAAGGGAACTCCTCCTAAACGGCTGGACTGATTTTGATGAAATTTTGTGTGTGGGTTCAAGGGGATTCGAGAATGATTTAGATTCTTCACAATCTGGTCCACTGGAAAATGTTTTTTTAATTAATTTTTTATTTATAAGTAGTTGTTGATTTTGGAATGTTTTACGTTGGATCCGGCAGACTGCGCTACCATCGCAGTATCGAATATTCAATAATATTCTATTTTAATTTTAGTTTGTCCCGACATTTGGTGATGCGATCAAATTGAGAAAAATATTTCGTAATTTTGTGTTATTATTGTGTTACAAAAAATCGCGAGAAAACAGTATTTTAATAAATAAATCAGATGGAAATCTAAACAAAGGAAAACCAATCAGATCAATGCAAGATGGCCGCTGTCAAACACAACGACCAATCACAAAGAGCCCGTATTGGCGTTGCCAATGTAAACAAAATCACAACTGATTAAGTAACAAGTAGGCAGCACTGCGATCGCGTTTAGAATTGTGCGCGTATTGAGAAATATTATATTATTATTTATTGAAATAAGGTTTTAAAGTGTAATTAACAAATATACATTGTGCAAATTTTTAACGTACAATATTGAAGTGAAAATGTATTTTTAATTTATTTATGTGTTGTTGATCTTGGGATGGTTAAGGTTCACAATTGGGTCCGGTAGGCAGCGTGTGGGTCCGGTAGGCAGAGCTGCGATCGCGTTTTAGAAGTTTTTTTTTTTAATGTTTGGTTTATCAGTCAAACTCGGTAGTTGGTGGTGCGATCGGATTCTAGGAATTTTTTTTATTTTGTTGCTTTTTCGCATATCAGTTACTTGCGTCGTAGCTTAGTGTTGTTCTTATATTAAAATTCGTATTTAGAAAATAGTTTGAATTAAATCCGATAGGTAGTGCTGTTCTGACAATTGGATTTATTTACATTCTGAATTTTATAAAGTTAAAGGTGAAATTTTATAATGTTTCGTAATGTTTTGTAAGTTTCTTAATGTTCAGTATTAATTGTAATGATTTTGCAGCCACAACACTATTCGATAAAAAATTATTTTCCACCGAATACTGTGATTAGAGAGTGGTGTGAATTAAATCCTATAGGAAGTGCTGTTGTTTTGCCATTTGGATTTATTTACATTCTGACTTTTAAAAAGTGAAAGGTTAAATTTTGTTAAATTGCTAATGTTCAGTTTTTTAAGGTTTTATGAAACTTTCAATTGTTGTCATTTAATCTGTATGTATACTCAGATCTAGCAATAGCGAAGCATTGCCGAGTCTGCTAGATGCTGTGCGCTTATTGAGAATATTATATTCTATTATTATTTATTGAAATAACGTTTTGAAGTTTAATTAAAAAATGCACATTGTGCAAATTTGTAGGTGCAGTATTGAAGGTGAGTATTTTACATGATTTTTCATGAATTTTAATTATGTATACACGTGCATTCAGTAAAAATCAACTTAACCTACAAATTTAAATTGTCAGTTCCCATTTGATTCTATGCAACTTATGAAGTATTGAACGGCTCTTTTAAAATAAAAATTTAAGTTTGTAAAATAAATTATAACATTTATAAAATTAAAATATTAATTACTTATAATATAGTTTAAAGTATATTTAAAAAATTTAATTTATAATGTTTTAGCTGATTAATTTTATAAAAGGTTTTCTAAAATTATTTTTAATTTACAATTACCTAAAATTTGATAAAATAGATGTTAAAATAAAGAATGAGAAAAATGATAAAAAATTCTACTAAAATTTTAACTACGTTGCTTTTTTACAGTGCTTTAATTTTTTTATTAATTGATTAATTAAGCTGTTACAAAAATATGTAGGACGTACTTTTTTAGAATGATGTAAAGTGAAAATTAGTAGTAATGTGGATGAAAATTTATTAATTACACTAATTATTAATTTTACGACGTTTCGATTTTTTAATTCAATTTTCATCGGACATCTCAATATTTAGTGAAAATAAATATTAACCATACTACACATTATTAATCAATAAACTAATTACAATAATACAACAATCACAAACTGATAATATCATACTAATAGTCATTTTAATGAAATTTAGAACACATTCCTGCTAATCTTAACTTAATTAAGTTACTTATATTTATGTGTGTGCATTTATTACAGAATAATGCCGCATCAGGACAACGTCTGTCGGATCCACTAGTATATATATATATATATATATATGTAATGAACACAATTGAAAATTTGATAAAACATTAACAAAATTAACATTCCGGAACTTCACAAAATTTAAACGTTCCCTTTTTCCCTTTCCAACTTTCCTTTTTCCCATTTTCCGTTTTTACTATATTCCATTTCCTCCGAAGACTGCGCCAGTAACTTTCAAATTGATACATAAAATATAACGACCCAAAATCTCGTTACAGTTCGCTAATGGGTAAAATCGCATCATGAAGGAGGAAATGGGGGTGTTTTTCGAAAAAAAAATCGCTATAAGCAAGGGATGAGCAAAATGCTGCTGGAATTGTAAGAAGGTGTGACCTCAGTTCAACCATTTCTGAGATGTGTGGTTAATTGAAACCAGCCATCAAAGAACACCGGTATCCACGATCTAGTATTCAAATACGTATAAAGTAACTGCCTTTACTAGGACATGAACACTGTAACACTTGACTTCAAAATCAGCCGATTTGGGAAGACGCGTTCACCACTAGATCAACCCGGTGGTTGGGTCTGACAATATACTGCATACTATATAAGTATACGGAGCTGTATGAGATGTTTTCGTAATGGAAAATCTAACTGTTTTAGCCGTCCTATCATCTCTCGCACGCAATCTGCACAGCTATACGCCACCCGCTATAATCGTATTTTAATAAAAAACAATATACGATTACGCAACCTTGTTCAAAAGCCAATAATCTATACAAATAGGCAATATTTAAATGTGCAAGCGATATACAGTTTTCCATACTCCAGCACCAGTTGTACCAACTTCTTCCATATTATTTTACCCATCTCACACCAATATAACCATTTTAATAGAATATAATATAAACTACTGAATGATCTGGCCTCTTTAAGTTAACACTCTATATATTGTGAATATAAATTTTACGTGATCATAACTGTTTTATATTTATAATTCCTTTGAAAAAAAAGCTTTTAAATTACTCAAAATTATAACAAATGTTTTATATAATTATAATATTCTTTTTTAATGCAATTTTAATATAAAAAAAAAATTGAGTAATTATTTGACTGACAGTAAAACGTTTTCTCCAACATGTAACAAGTGACGGGAAAAGAAAGAAAAATAATTAAGGTAAATAGCAATATGTTGTGCAGTGAAATAATAAAGTTTTAACAAATCGATTAATAATAGAAAAATATGAAAAAAAAAAGATTAAAAAAAGGGTTGTAAAGTCTTGTTTTTATAAAAATATAATAAAAGTAAGTTTGTTGTTAGCAAATACTATAAAAGTATACAAACTATCACCAAAGTACAGTAACTGTACGGGATAGGTTAACCTTCATATATGTAACTACAAATTGCAGAGTGGTTATAAAAATTAATAATAGAATTTTTTAAGGGAAGCACTAAACTTCTGTTGTTACACAACAGCTATTTCAACACATATTCCTGTCTTTCCATTAGAATTTTCCCCCACCCTAATACTCCCCTTTTATTCTTATATACTATATAACCGAACCCGGTTTTATACAAATTATAGGTAAGAAAATGAAAAAGTGGTTTCACATTAACGTTACAACATTTTGAGAGAAGAATTTTCTTGAATTTATGGCAATATTAAAGAGGTATGGTTGTTCTTTGCGATTAAACTATGGTCGAGAACGATACCTTGCATTATACTAACAAACCCCGTACCGTCTATTGATGTGGTATGGTATCAGGATGGTGCGGTATAGGCTACATGGAAAGGCTGGCTAGCTACCTTTAGGAAAGAGGGATGGGCTCGATATTCATCTTAACTTGATTTACTGTAAATTTAGTTTTAATTAAATTTTAAAGCCCTAAGTCGTTTACAGATATTTTTGTTCATATCCACATCAACATTGTTCAATTTATAATAATTAATTACTATTACCTAAAGTATTTTCTTTTATAATTTGTGCATTTTCTCTCTCTCTCTATCTCTCTCTCTCTCTCTCTCTGTGCGTGTGTGGGTGTGTGTGTGTTCGTGTATGCGTGTCCGTGTGCGTGCGCGCACGCGGGTTGTGTGTGTATTTTACACATTGCCAATGTTTACTACATCAACAAACCTAAGTCGAAAAGAAAATTTGCATCTTTTTCGGAATTCCCCCCTCACCACCTTCAAAAAAAAAACACTTAATTTTTTAACCAATTGGTCACAAATCGATGTATTTTTAATATCTAATAAGAATTAGGTGGGAATATGCACGTTTCAAACTAAAAAAAATCAAAACTGGTAGTTTTTCGTTTCTCCCCTCCAAAAATTTGGAAGTTTTTCACCTGGAGATAACTGAAAAAAGCACGAAATGTTGATATTAACAATAACCAGGTTGGAGAAATCATTTTTATTAACATTCTTATAACCATTTATATTTATTTATTTTTTAAATATAATCTAACCAAACTTAACTTACGCTCGCTTCGCTCGCTAACCTTCCTAATTAACAGTAATGTTTTAAATAATAAATTTAGTAATTATTGCTGTAATTATTATTTTTTTTTTGTAAACATCAGGCTTGACTGGGTTTCGAACCCGGGACCTCTGGATGAAAGGCCGAGCGCTACCACTCGCACCACGGAGGCCGGCAATTATTTATTATTTAAATAATCAAAACGTGATTGTTAACTAGTCGAGGTTAGCGAGCGAAGCGAGTGTAGGTTAAGTTTGGTTGTATATATTTATATCTATAATTATAAACAATAATGCTTATATTTTTCATATGTTAAAATGGAGAATGTTTAAAATGATTGGTATAAAAGAGCATGTTAGTGTGTTATTTCTCCAACCGGGTTATTGTTAATATCAATTTCCTTCTATTTTGAAACATTCATATTCCCACCTAATTCTTATTAGATATTAAAAAAACATCGATTTTTGGCCCAATGGTTTAAAAATTAAATGTTTTTTTTATTTATTCTTTCATGAAAAGTCGAGAACATCGATCTGAAAAAATCCAAACTAAAATTTTCAAGAAGTGAGCTTTTTTTATTATTTAATTTTCTAAGCATTTAGCACCGTTAGTATTAATATAATTTATATAAAATAATATTTTACCAACAATTTTTAATATAAGTATCCGAGCGCTTTCGGAGTTACTTCTCCATCATCAGGGATTATTTGAAGTTATTAATTTAATATTCACGTATATAATTTTTTGGTACTTACGTATTAACGCCACCGCAGCTAGAGTTTTATTTAAAAACAAACTAGTCAATCGGATTTCGGTGGAAAACGGGCCGATATAGAGTTTTAACGTAGATTCAAAACAGTCTCTTTATTAATTTTAATAAATGGTTATTTATATTTATTTATTTTATAAATATAATTTAAACAAACTTAACCTACGCTCGCTAACCTTGACTAATTAACAGGAGTGTTTTGATTATTTAAATAATAAATAATTGCAATAATTACTGAATTTATTAAATAAATACTCAAAAAATTACGGTGTTAATTAGTCAAGGTTAGCGAGCGAAGCGAGCGTAGGTTAAGTTTGTTTAAATTATTATAAAATAAATAAATATAAATAACCATTTATTAAAATTAATAAAGAGACTGTTCATTTTTCACCGAAATACGATTGGCTACTTTAATTTTAAATAAAGCTATAGCTGCGGTGTCGTTAATACGTAAGTAACAATTTTTTATATATAATTATAATTAAACTGAACTCAAAATTGTTATGTTCATAATAGAAAATTTTTAAATAATAAAATAAGTTATACGTTAATAAAAACATAACGTCATGTCCGTAAGATGTTTACGACTATTATGAGATATGAAATAAAATAGTATCAACCTATTAATCAATAATTATTGTATAATTTGTTTATACAGGATATCATTATAGAATTTGACTTGTTCGTTCATTAACTTATTATTTAAATATATGTGAAATATTTCTAATATGCTGGTTTTTGATAATTATTATAGTATTTTAATATTTTTTTTTTTGTCTTCAGTCATTTGACTGGTTTGATGCGGCTCTCCAAGATTCCCTATCTAGTGCTAGTCGTTTCATTTCAGCATACCCTCTACATCCTACATCCCTAACAATTTGTTTTACATATTCCAAACGTGGCCTTCCTACACAATTTTTCCACAATATTGGAAGGACAGGTAGAAGTCCTTCCAATATTAATGCGACTATTCCAGGATGCCTTAGTATGTGGCCTATAAGTCTATCTCTTCTTTTAACTATATTTTTCCAAATGCTTCTTTCTTCATCTATTTCCCGCAATACCTCTTCATTTGTCACTTTATCCACCCAATATTTAATAATATTTTAATAAATTCGTTAGGGTAATATAATTATATTCAATTTTTTAAATATGTTAAGCAAAATTAGATCTATATATATATATATGTTTTTTTATACAATTAATATGTCCTTTAAAGTTTTATGGAGAATGAAGGATTTGTCACTCCGATATATAAGTCCCAGTTTTCGCAATTGAGACTATACACTCCTTGTTTTTCTAAATTAAAATTGTTAACATGATCTATTGTTATAGAAGGATGTTCATTATTTATGTATTTTATTATTTGTTGCATACGCTGTTTTTAATTTAAACGTTTTATTAAATTTATTACAATTTGTATTGTATTCAATTTCAGCGTATTCATTTATCGTATTGTTATTCGTTAGTTTTATTTTCTCCTTTATGTATATTTTATTTTTTATTCTGGTGTATAATTTATTTATTAAGTTATTATCATATCCATTATTTAAGGTTATATGTTTATGTTATTTATTTCGTTATTTAATTTTATATTATTGTGTTTTAAGTATTTTATTGCTCTGTAAATTAGTGAATTAAAAGTTGCCATTTTTTGACTCTAAGGATGAAAAGATTTGAAATGAATTATAGTATCCTATATATTTTTTCATTGTAAATTTTTTACATAGTATTCTTACATTTTTTTCCGTCAGTTTTAATTAACTAGCAAATAAATTACATGATTATTGAAAATATTATTAATTTTTGGGCGTTTATAATTTTTTTTTAAATTGAAATTCTACAATAATTACTACAGTAAATTCCGGTTAACAGGACTACCGGTTATTCGAAGCAGCCATTCAATTGGGCAACTTTTATAAAATCAGAAACATATAATCCATATAAAAGTACGCCGGTTTAAATGCCCAAAATGTCGTTTATAAAACCCATTAATCCATGTTTTTTTTTTATTTCACTCGTAAAACAACATAATTTTCTTATTAAAGTCGTTTAAATGCTATAAGAAGAGAGGTAACTTCCTCTTAATCGCTAGGAGAAATATTTTGTACGTACTGATCTGTACAGTACCTAATTATTTTAAGTTGTGAGGGGATGAAGATGAAATAATCAAAAAGATTATTCAAAAACTGGACGAAGTTGAAGATGATGAAAACGAACCTAAACTGAAATGCGTATCTACATAAGATGCAAAAAATTCTTCGACCTCAGAAGTACTTATGCAGAAGGAAACCAGCTAGCAGAACCGCGAATCCGTTTCAAATTTGCAGAAGGCCAGGTAACGAAAGAAAAACGCAGCAAAATAAAAACGTTTTCAAGTTCAACAAGTAAGAGACTTTGAAGTACATATTCTTTTATTTTACTGACAATAAAATGCAGTCATTATTTTGACTTGTTTATCAAACTTTTTTTTTATTTACGATAATATTACAAAAAAGGTATAATCAATTTTGTAATTTAATAATGCTGTTTATATACTTACACTTATATTAGTTTAATACTTTATATTAGTTTAGAAATAAAATTCCGAATAATACGACGTTAAATAAAGATTAATAATTAATATTTGTGTATATCTCCTCATTCATTTTTCGATAAAACCACTTATTAGGGCCAGCCGTTTAATAGGGGTATATGGTCCCCGTCCCCAACTGGTCCGATTATCCGAACCCACTCATTTTTATGATAAACTAACACTGATAAAACCTAGCGATTATTAATGTCCCAATCTCATCCTGGATGATCAGCCACCCAAGGAATAATAGTATAGGATGCCAATGCCTGTGTGTGGTCCCTTGAAGTATTCCTTGGGTTTATATATATATATATATATATATGTATTTATATTTCTCCAACCACTTTTCAGCTACTACCGGGTCTGTCTGTCTGCCTCCATCAGTCTCTCTCATTCTCTCTCCCCCTCTCTCACTCTCTCTCTCTCTCTCTCTCTCTCTCACTCTCTCTCTCTCTCACTCTCTCTCTCTCTCTCTCTCTCTCGCTCTCTCTCTCTCTCTCTCTCTCTCTCTCTCTCTCTCTCTCTCTCTCTGTGTGTGTGTGTGTGTGTGTGTGTGTGTGTGTGTGTGTGTGTGCGTCCTCACACACACACACACACACACACACACACACACACACACACACACACACACACACACACACACACACACACACACACACACACACACACACACACACACACACACACACACACACACACACACACACACAGCTATCGGCTTGTCTGACGTAGCTGCAGATGTACTGCAGTATAAGTGTAAATGTACCGGAAACAGACTACACTCTGGTAGACCACTCATCCCTTGAGATGACGTTACTTACTTTATTCTGCTATTCATCATCCAACCACCATTCCTTTTCTTTATCCTTGATCCCTTCTTTACCTGTCTAGGTTTTTTGAGTGTACAATAAGTCCTAAGAAGTCCTTGATCAAAATTGTTGGATATGTAAAAATCACGGAGTTCATTCATACAGTTATTTGATACGATGTGTCGATTACCAAATGATCTGTACTACATCTCCTTTTTTTAGCTAACGACTACTTCGAAACTTGTGGAGTGAAAATAGAATTTATGACAAGAGATACGAATTGTTCATGAAGGTGTTCATGTAGCTTTACCTAAGAATAACAAGCATCTAATGCCGAATTTAATATGGAATTAATTTTATTAATCATAGCCCGTTGGTATTGATGTATAAATTTGATAATAAAATTAATATATAAAAGTTTCCACTTACCGACAATCTTTAATAGTATGTTCCGAGTATGTTTGGTATAATTAATGATACGTGAAGTAAGTAATTATAAAACATCGATACTCCTGAGGATGGCTTACTAATCCGAAAGCGCTCGAACATACTATTAAAGATTGTTGGTAAGTGGAAACTAATATATAAATAAATAATATGGAATGTAAAAAATGAACTGGTTTTTCTATGGTCTTCTTCGTTTAGTCGATAATATTTTCATATTATTATAACAAGTCCTTCAAGAAATGTAATCCCCTACTGCTATGTCAGACTGATGCGGTCATACCTGCTAGACCGACATTTTGTCGTGCGCGTAGGGGAAACGATTTCCTCCACCAGAGAAATAGCCGCTGGGGTTCCCCAAGGAGCAGTACTTTCCCCGTTCTTGTACACTTTGTACGTGAACGATATGCCGCTGTCGGAAGGGGTCAAAACGGCCCTTTACGCAGACGACACGGCATATTTCTACGAATCCGCAAATGTGGATTACGCGGTCCGGAGGCTCCAAAGGCAGCTGGACTTAGTGGAACCGTGGCTCGACATGTGGAGAATCAGGGTCAACGGTGAAAAATCGGTGGCCGTGATGTTCACATGCAAGACACGAAAACCGACCAGAGAGCTGGAAATCTCAGGGGAGAAAATCCCTTTTGAGAAAACAGTTAAGTACCTGGGGGTGGTGTTGGACAAGCGGCTTACCTTCGGCGAACATGTAAATTATGCGACCCGGAGGGCTAAGGCCGCCAGAGCCTCGCTATACCCAGTGCTGAACAGTGCCAGCCCATACCCACTGGCAACTAAGCTTCTCATTTTTCGGCTGTACGTACTGCCGATTCTAACATATGCTTACCCGGCATGGGGGGCAATGTTGAGCTCCTCGCTTCAAAAGAAGATCGAGGCCGTCCAAAACATCGCGTTGCGGACGATCTTTGGAGCTCCGTGGTTCGTCAGGAACGCCACTCTCCGATCTGATGCGAGATTTCAATCCGTGTCCGAGGTGGGGGTGGCGCAGGCGCGCAGACTGTTCGGGAGAGCGGCTGTGTCCGAACACAGTCATCTTCGGGACATCTGCAGAGAGGACCCAACTCCGACAGTTGTAAGGAAGCGGCCTCACGCCGTACTGGACGAACCACCGTGATGGTGCGGTGCGGTAGCCGAAAATCGACAAACCAGGCTTAGGGGCCTCCATATCGCATGAGCCATAAACGGAATAGGGCGTCAGACGCGTTTCCGGGGTCGCGAGTGAATAGTTTTTTTTTTTCGCGAGTTATATAGTTTGAAGACTTCAAATACGGTAAGTCGCGCACAAAACAAAAACGCGGTCTAAAAAATTTTTTTTTTTTTTTTTTTTTTTTTTTTTTCTCGCGTGTGTTTTGTTCTGTTTCTCTTGTTTCAGAAACGGGAGAAACGTGGATGTGGAACGACGCGTCGTGCCGTCTCATCCTGCCAGTCGAAAGGAAAGTAAAAATTAAATTTTTTTTTTTTTTTTTTTTTTCTCTCTCGTGTGTGTTCTGCTTCTTTTGTTGCAGATGCCAACAGCCACCACAAAAACAAATGGTTTCTTCACTGCGGCCACGCGGTCCCCCAACCCCTTCTCAGACACACGCGTGTCTGAAGGTTAATTATTACGTGGAGAGAATAATTACTGTTTACTTCTTTCCAGAAAATCGCCGCCCCAAAACCGCGATCGCGAATACATATCACCATCTGTAAGTTAAACTTACAGTAAGATAAAATAACCCAGCAATTGCGACTCCTCCGGAAAAGGGGACACATTGCTCCCTCCTTATAGCTAGTGCCCCGTTGTGGCGTATTCCTGCTAGCCTATTAAAGAGTTAGCACCGAAAGGACTTCAGTGGACGGTCTGAAGGGGAATTACGTCGGGAGGACAGGCTTTATAAGCCTAGCCTTCCGCGGTCGGCCCATGAAATGGGTTCGATAACGCTGGTTTAACAACGGATTGGAATGCAATTAAATCCGTCTTAAATTCACTAAAATAATAATAGACAAAACTTGAAAAATTAGATCCGAGATTAAAAAAAATAACCCTTTTAAAAACAAGCCCGATTAGAAAGATCCAGCAGCAAGGGACTCTGTCCAGGTTATGCGATAAAGTAGGGAGTAATAGACTCCTGCCAACTTTGCATTCCATTCCATTCCAAGAAATGTAAGTGACATTCAGTCTTACTATATGAAATTATTATTCATTTCATTTAAGTGTCCGACTGTATAATCTATCATCTCACAAAAAACTTCAAGTTCCATTTAAATTTTACGAGATTTATAAAGTTATAGGCATTAGAAGACTAAAATTATTGCAAAATCAAGAAATTAATGAATATATTTTTGTTGTGAACAATGTACAGTAAAAACGTTTTAATTAAATATCAAGGTCATTAATGAATACATAATTTTTTTTAAATCGTATATATTTTAGAAAATTATAAAAATATTAATTTGTACTAATGAAGCCCGTTACACTTCCTTTTTTTTTTTATTTACTTTTAAAAACAAAATCTCAATTAGAAAAATTAAAATACATAAGAGAGATAATTTTGGTAAAGGATTGAGGTAGATATTCCACCGATTTAGAGTTGTAGTGGACCGTTTACCTAACTAAAATGACTAAAAAAATAAATGGGCTAGGTCTATAACGGAATGGAGACCCTTAAAAAGAAAAAAAAGGAAAGGCAAACATTGAAAGATATGCTCCGATGAAATTAGGGAAGAAAAAAGGGGTAAGTGGTTCAGTAAACTGGAAAGACAGCCATTATTAGAAGAAGAAATGTAAACAGGTTGAGATATAGTCGGCGATATCCTAATACAACTCAACTGGAGGTACGCCTCCCTGGTAATTGAAAAGAGTAATCTTTTGTGAATAGGATGTATTCATGATTCTGAATACGTAAAAATGACTATTTATTTCATTTTTGTTTGTATATAATATATTGTGTTAATATGTAGAAAATGAATAAAGGTCTTTAAATTTAATAAAAAGTAAATTTTGTTTCGTTTATAAATCTATTTATATATAAATAGATTATAACACTAACGGATACCAAATCCAAGGTTAAATTCAGGGGAGAAATATCTGATCCATTCGACATCAAAACAGGACTGAGACAACGAGATGGACTGTCATCGCTTTTATTCAACTGTGCCCTTGGATTTATAATACGGGATTGGAAAAAAATAAATAAAGACAACGTTAAAATTGGAAAAGGTATCTCAGTAAATTGCCTAGCCTTTGCGGATAATTTAGCCCTACTATCCCAAAATATAGAAGAGGCCAGATACCAACTGTCAACACTGGAAGAGATTGCAGGAAAAATCGGTCTAAAAATTTCATACGAAAAAACCAAAATTATGGTGAGAGACCCGCTATGCATAAGCAAAGTAAAAATAAACAATAATGACATAGAAATAGTAGAAAACTTTAAATATTTGGGGGAAAACATCACGCACAACCTCCAAGAAAATCCAAACTGGAATGAAAGAAGAAATAAACTCATCAAAGCCGCAATAAAAACACAAAACATCTATAACAAAAAATACATGTCCGTAAACACAAAAATAAGACATTATAACTCAGTTATCCAACCAGAAATACTTTACGGATACCAAACCATATTTGGACCGTACCAGACAAGGTTTACCGACAAACTGGAAAAGATTGAAAGACAGGTTCTACGACGATGCATCGGGAAAAACATTAAAAAAGACGGGATTTGGAGAATTATTCCAAACGAAGAGATTTACAAAACTATCATCCCGATAACTAATAAATTTAGAAAGAAGAGAATTTTCTTTCTAGGACATATTTTCAGAATGGAAGAGACCAGACTTATGAGACGGATAATCGAACTTTTCTGGAACAAGGAAAGTAGACCGATCTGGTTATACGAAGTACAGAAAGACATGGAGGAATTAGACGTAACCCGTGAAAACCTAAAAATGAAAAGCGGAAACTATGAGAAATTAAAAAATAAAGAAACAAGATTCCTATCAAAACCCAAGAAAACAATAATCCGGGTGTACTCTGAACAAGAAAGGGCAAGAAGATCTGAAACCCTTAGAAACTACTGGCAAAAAAGAAAAGCTGAGAAACAACAAATCAGCAAGAAAAGAAAGAACTTGCCAAAAAAAAAAAAAAAAAAGAACTAAAGTGATCCATTATGGTCTTAAAAGTAATAAAAAAAAAAAAATTAAAAAAAATAGATTATAACGAAGGATTATAATTAAGCAAAATAATAGAGAGAAAAAGAAGAAAATAACGTTTTTTTTAAATAGTATTGTACAAAATCCATAAAACAACACCAATACGATTATAACGAGCCAATCAAGAATAGAAAAAACAGATACAAAAAATAGTTTATATAATAATTAAAAGATATTTATACAGATAACTCGGTCATTGTAATTACCCGATGAGTTATTATGTTGTCTCTTTTCTCAAATGTATCGATTGAGTCAGCATATCTATTTGACTCGGAATGGCAGCTCGCTCCTGTAATCCAGCTACTTTGGAAGTTGGATGTTGAGGACGGGGGTCCTGTGGCAGGGTGACTCACGTTGACTGGATGTCCCCACTAAGCACGCCATCAACATGGGCATCCTTGGGGAGCCTTGGACGGACAGGTTAGCTAAGGAGGGGCGAACCGGGTCAGGGGGAAACTCAGAATATCTATTTGATAATCTCAGCAACCTTGTGACAAAAGAACATTTAAAAGGTATTCTTATATAAAATACACGGAAAACGCTTACTTATATTTCTCGTTGGTATCCTTAATCCGATCTCCTGATTCGATGGTAAATTTCCATGTAGTTAATCACTAATGAATTTCGAATCTGTGAAAGTTCGTCGATTTACGTAATCCTGATGCCTAACTCCTGTACATTTGAGTAGCATATGACAGCTTCCATCAAACTGGATGTGAATAATCGTTAAGATTTCAAGTAGTCGTACACTATCAGATATGCTAACGTATTACATGTGAATGCTGCCTTATACAGCAAGATATTTTGAAAATATCGATATAATTATCTCGTCATAACTAAATTTCTTCAAGCTACTGAGACCATAATTTCAATCTTCTGCACAAACGAGAACTTGGGGGCCTAAAAGTACTCTCAAGTATTTAACTTCAAAAATTCTTTTAACTGGAAAATCTTTCTTTAATCAAAATTTAGAGGAAAGCCATTAAAAGATCAAATCTAAGCCTCATTTAGAGCTTTCTGCAGCATTGTAGTATGATTGATCATTTTTATCATACAATACTGCTGAAAGGGAATGATCAATTTTTTATCTCGTCAGCAAACATTAACAATTACTCCAATCCTCCCTGTAGATCCCTATGAAGAATGTGGCTGGCTGTAAGGGGTGTAACGAAGCCAAATAAAAAAAATGAATAGATATTTCTTACAAATTAATTATCCCTCTTTTTTTTTTACTTCCTAGTACGAAGTAAAGGAAGTATTTTGATCACGAAAAATCTTGGTTTTCAGATTTCAACGGAAATATCCATTTTGACCATCCCTGAATCTATTTTGACTACGTTTCGGCGTGATATCTATACGTACATGTCCGTAGGATGTTGAAATTATGGATTTAGGACTGTTATATCTAGTTGTGCACCTCTTGATTTTCAATCGACTGCATCAAAAGTCTCCAACAAAGCCCAAAATCCAAAAACATTTGAATTTTGGACTTTTTCTTAACTGCAGTAATAAGCCATCATTGTGAGCTTTTCAGCGATATATCGTTCGTGGTACTTATTTTCATTGGTTCTACAGTTGTAGCCAAATGAAATATTTGGCATAGAAATACTTGACATTAAGGGAAGGCAAATCGGTTCGAATTCATCTCCTTTCTTTTTAACTTTTTTTTTAAATTTATATATATTGATTTATTAATAGTTACTAACCTCAGACTGTAAAAAAGGTTTTACAATAGATAATAATGTAATAACAATAAAAAAAACTATCAGGAGTTATTAATGAAATTTTATATACTTTACATTTTTTTAAATGTGTAATTTATTAGGTGTAGAAGGAAATCATGCGGTGACCACATCAGATTTTTTTCAGTAATAACATATGCATCATTTTTATCATCGTCTTACGATATTTTTTACATAGGAATATTTTCTCCTGTATGTTTCACAGCATCAATTTATCAACATCATTACCGTGGAATGAAAATTATCCAAATCAGGTTTCGTTAGTTTCAAAAATTAAAAAACACATCACATCACAATATTACACAATATATATTTACATTACAAAAAATTGCCGTGTTATCCAGTTTAAGCCTGAATTGATTAAAATTGGACTAATTTTTATGTTTACTGCGAATGCAAAAAGCAAAAAAAAATTATCAAATTCAAAATTTATTTGTTCATTTATGAGTTTTGAACCGTGTGATTTTTTGTTTTTTTGTTATATATTTGTAAGCTTTAACAACCATTAATATTCCAGCTTTTGTTATTTTCATTTTTTATCAATACCATTAAATTCATGACCCGTATTCAAAATATGACGTATATAGTTTGATTTTTCTGGTTGATTCAATCTTACACCAGCTACATATTGTTTTTATATATTTTTAAATTTATTATTTGACCAATGTATATACTATGACACGACTGGTTTGATGCAGCTCTCCAAGATTCCCTATCTAGTGCTAGTCGTTTCATTTCAGTATACCCTCTACATCCTACATCCCTAACAATTTGTTTTATATATTCCAAACGTGGCCTGCCAACATAATTTTTTCCTTCTACCTGTCCTTCCAATATTAAAGCGACTATTCCAGGATGCCTTAGTATGTGGCCTATAAGTCTGTCTCTTCTTTTAACTATATTTTTCCAAATGCTTCTTTCTTCATCTATTTGCCGCAATACCTCTTCATTTGGCACTTTATCCACCCATCTGATTTTTAACATTCTCCTATAGCACCGCATTTCAAAAGCTTCTAATCTTTTCTTCTCAGATACTCCGATCGTCCAAGTTTCACTTCCATATAAAGCGACACTCCAAACATTCACTTTCAAAAAACTTTTCCTGAGATTTAAATTAATTTTTGATGTAAACAAATTATATTTCCTACTGAAGGCTCGTTTCGCTTGTGCTATTCGGCATTTTATATCGCTCCTGCTTCGTCCATCTTTAGTAATTCTACTTCCCAAATAACAAAATTCTTCTACCTCCATAATCTTTTCTCCTCCTATTTTCACATTCAGTGGTCCATTTTTGTTTACTAATAACTTCCGATTTCTTTCTATTACTCTATTTTTTTTATTAATATTATGATTTATTGTATTTTTTTGACCATCACAGGTTAATACATAAATATAATTAAAAAGAAAAAAAATAAATGAAGTCGAATTCAAACCGAAGTGCCTTCCCCTTGTAAGTTCCAAATATTTTATTAATTAAAATTTTATTTGTATATAACTCTGGAACCAATGAAAATAAGTACCACTTATGTTATATCGTAGAAGAGCTCTCAATGAGGGTTTATTACTGCAGTTAAGAAAAAGTAAAAAATTCCCAACGTTTTGGATTTTGAGCTTTTTTGGACTATTTTGGTTATGTCGACTGCAATCAGAAGGGGAGATGCACTAACTAGATGTTACAACAATCCTAAATCAAAAATTTCAACATCCTACAGCTAATCCTTTTTGAGTTATGCGAGATACATACACACATACGTACAGACGTCATGCCGAAACTAGTCAAAATGGATTAAGGAATTGTCAAACGAATATTTTCGTTGAAATTGAAAACCGAAATTTTTCGCTATTACAATACTTCGTAAAAGGAAGTAAAAAGTATTTCCCCAATTGTAAAATTTTATTGTTAATAATTAAAAATGTTACAGCTGAAATACAATATTAATGTCATGAAAATACTACCAAAATATTATTCTACTTTAGGTAATGCACTATAAAATTTTACATTTTATACAAAATATTTTTTTTAGGATAGTTTTACAACCAAATATATAGAATTTATATAAGATGAAGATCATTTTGGTTTCAGGGAAAAAAATATTGATCCAAGGAGGAAATTCTAATCGTTAACATTTAAATTTACTTTAATAAATAGTTAATTGGTATTTTAAGATGAAGAAAAACTATTAAATAATATAAATTAGAAAAAAATATTTAATTTTTTAACAAAAAGGTTAAACTGTTAACTGAAATGAAGGATAAAATACTATAAAGAATTTGATAAAATTTGTTCACTCGGGTAGCAATGATAAAGAGTACAAAATGAAGAAAATAAATCTCTGATAAAGAAAGGAATAAGATAACGATGTATGTTGTCTGTTCAAATTGATTTTCAATTCATATCGAAAAAAGAAATAATGCCAGGAACTGAAAGACAGTTTGTTAGTAGACTAACTACACGAAGAGAAAAATCTTCTTTTTTTAATTTTTTAATGATATTCTCCTTTTAGAAGTTATTAAAATGAGTTAGCAGAAATTCTGAATGGCAAGAATTTATTATTGGAAAATTCAATTTTAAATAAAATAAAAATAAAACAAAAGATAATGAAATAAGATTAAAATGAAGATAATATTAAATAAGAGAGTAATAAAAAAGTACAAGTAAATAATTCTGCAATTTATGAAGTAAAATTACAAAGGATAATGAAGTAAAATAAGGATAAAAATCTACTAGTAAAGAGAATTTTCACCCAAAAAAATAGATTTGCAAACATTAATTATAAATCTTTACTATCTTTCTTTACGCTTTGTTGTAATTTGAAAAATCGATATTAGAAAAAGTAAAAAACAAGAATAAATATCTCTGAAAAGTAATATTACAGGATGCTGTAATAAAATTAATATGAAAAGATAATGTAATAGATGAACTAGACAGATAAAAAATTTAATTATTATGGTAATGGAGATTTAATTTTTTTTTTTTTTTTTGGTTTTTAAAAGGCAAAGACTGGTATATATAAAATAAATAAGTTAACATGTAGAATGTAATATTTATAAAGAGGTTCAAAATTAGTAAAGAACAGAAATGAATGGATATTAGCAGCAAACTAGTCAAATAATAAACGATTAAAAAACAAATTAAATAAATCTCAATTCTGTTCATTACAAAAAATATGGTAACATACCATAATGGACCAGGGTAACGGATTTCTTCCAATTAAGAAGTAAAAATGACAAAATAATAATTAAAAAAAAGAATCCTGAAGGAACTAAAAGGATTCTTTATTTAGAATAAGGGGTCCGTTAAACAATTTCTTTTTCGTAATGCAGTCAATGGCACTTTCAAAAACTCTTGTTCGACCAGAAGATTTACGGGACCGGAATAAGAACATATAGAAAAACGTAAAGCCGCGGACGATGAAAATTACTGCGCTTCAACAATTAAAGAGACTGAATCTGGTATTGGTTCTGCAGGCCAAAGGATATAAATGCGGAGAGGGTCAGCAGTTTGCAAAGCAGTGTTCGGCGCATTCGTGATAACAGCGATATCAGTAAGCGTGTAATATCAACGAGTGAAAAGTACGTCATGCGTATTCCAGTGTGGAGAGTAGAAGTACACAAGAAGTTGTTCGGTTAGTTATACGTAAATGGTAGTGAAAGTGACGAGAGTATTCTACTCGTTCGTCAAGTGTAGATTAGTTCATTTATAGACAGTAGTAGAAATAATACTAGCAAAAGATGAATTGTATTACTTTTTAGATTTTAGTTTTAGAGTTATCCTATTAGTGTAGTATTATTATCTAGCGGTCATTATAACGTTTTTTACCACGTTGGACTGTGTTCTGGTAGTTATTAATTGAATGTCATTAAATACATCATGTTTATTTATTTGAATTACTATTTTATATGTTATAGTAAATATTATTTTTATTATTTATTTTGTTTATGTGTCTCTAGAATAATAATTTGTATTTATAATAAATTTTTAGTCTGATAATCTCAATATCCTGGTCGAAGCACGAACACGAGACAATATATTATATAGATCACGTCAATATAAGATAAATTATATAAACAAATTATAAGACGAAAAGTTTATATTTTTAGAAATGAAATGACAATTTTGTAGCGTGTGGAAATGCCATACCTGAACAGGATTTGAACCCGAGACCTCGAGATGAAAGGCCGAGACGGTACCACTCGCGCCACGGAGGCCGGCATTTAAATACATGTAGAGTATAAGAAAAGGTGACAAAAAGTTGTTTCAATTTCCTGCCATTGTTGATTGATTTTTATATAGTGGAAAAATAATGACACGTGAAAAAATTTTTTAAATTCTAAAAATCAATATTTTTTGCTTTTGTCGCCCCTCCCCGCGCCTATACTACCCCCAAGTTTGTTTTTTTTTGGCCACAAAAAAAAAACTTACCTTGCTCTACTATATAAATAAAAGATAAATTTTTAGATTTTTGGGGAAAGGGAGAATTTGGGTGATTTTTTTTTTTAATAAGTAAGTTTCATGTACTAAGCTTAACATAAACTGGGGTTATGTTCGTAAAATTTAGAGAAAATTGACGACAAACCATATACCCCTCTCCCTGATATTGATTCCATACTTTTACTAGTAAATTGCCCTATATATATACACCAGTCCCCGAGTCAAATTTCATCAAAAATATTTTTCTTCATTTTTAGTTAGTATTATTGAATATTCTGGAAATGCAAAAAAAAAAACTGTTTCCGAAATAGAAAATCTTTTAATTGTGATTTAAATAGATTGTTGCAAAAATTGTATGCTTCATTAATTTAAAAAATCTTATATAAAGTTGTAAAAATTTACTGACATTGGTTATTTATTCTTATATGGTGTAAAAATAATGATACAAAATTTTTAAAAATTAAAAAAAATATTTTACAGTTTGATAGGCTCTCCTACCCAGAACTCTTCCCTCAAAGTATTTTTTGGTGGCATTTGCACTACTACTATGCCTAGGAAGACAAAAAATTCAGTTTATAAAAAATATACCAAAAAAAAATTGTTTTTGGTTTTTTTTTTTTGGGAAGGGGTAATTTTGGAACAATTTTTTTTTATATGGTATGATAATCATGCACACAAGAAGTGACGATAATATAATCTGGAGTTATATTTGCAAAATTATGAGAAAATTGATTCCAAAAAATGTCTATTCACCCGCTGGAGATATTGATCCCAAATTTTTCCCAACAAATTGCCCCTTATATTGCCCCGAGTCTCTAGGTAAAATTTTATGAAACTTAGTCTATCTGGTGAAAAGTTATTAAACTTCAAACACTCCAAAACAGTTACACACGTAAATACGTACGTACGAACATTACCTCCAACCTTTTTTTTTTGTTTTTTGGGGTACCTGGATCATGGAACGTTAAAAGTGCAAAAAACTCATACCTCATTTTTTGAGTGATTACTATTAATTTCCTGTTTTCAGTATAGCTCTAAAGCTATTCGTTCTCAAAGTGGGCGATAACACCCTCTTGCGGGCACTGGTGGCCTTCAGGGGGGCGGTAAAAGGTCCACAGAAAATCGGGGGCATTCAGGCGGTCTAGGAAGGCGATGGCTGATTAAAAAAAAAGAAAAAATGATGTTTTCGTTATATTGCAAACTAAAATTAAACAACCACTACACCAGTACAAAAAATTAAAGGAACACCTATATTTTAGGATAAAAAATAATTGTAATTAAACTAATTTAATTAAAAATTTAATTTTAAACCAAGATGGCTTAGAGAGATGAATAAAACAAATTAAAGTCTGAATACTCTACTTTTTGAAAGTGTACTTCATATTTTAAAAAACATTAATTTAAAAAAAAATCAGTGAGAAAAAAGTTTTAAAAATTCGAAGTTTTCTTCAAGTTTGATCCAGCGCGTGGGGTAAGGAAATTTTTTTCAGTAAACTGCATTAAAATCGTTTAAAAGCTTAAGACTTTAGCTTTATTTTTTTATGTCTCTCTACGATTTTTCTGAATATAAAAAAATGCAGTTGCATTTATATAGGATAAGTTGAAAACAATTTTAATAAAAAAAAAACTTCCAATCATAATTAAATACGCGTTTTAATTGCTCTCATTTAAAATGTAACTTTCATCTCAGAAATAAGAAAACGCCACGTTTAAAAATTTTTGGAGCACTAGAAAATCTTTGATTCTCAAAGTGGTCGGGGGGCGAAAAAGTTAGAAAATCAATGATGTACAGTAGATTATGTAAGGTTAGGTCAATACAATCGCCGGGCTGGTCAAGTGGTTAACTCATCATCGCAGATCAGCTGATTTCGAAGTCGAGAGTTCTATGGTTTAGATCCTAGTAAAGACAGTTACTTTTATAAGGATTTGAATACTAGGTTCTGGAAACCGGTGTTCTTTGGTGGTTGGGTTTCAATTAACCACACATCTCAGGTATGGTCGAACTGAGACTGTACAAGATTACATTTCATTTACATTCATATATATCGTTCTCATTCATCCTCTGAAGTAATACCTTACGGTGGTTCCAGAGGCTAAACAGAAAAAGAGAGGGTTAGGTCAATGCACGTTGTTGGAATTATGATATCTGTGGCAGTATAATAGAATTTAAAAATAGAAAAACAATTCATTTAGATGATTTATACATTAAATTATGCATATGTTTTGTGTTTAATATACTACAATTCATGTTACAGTTGCTACAATCAATAAAATACGAGTACAATAGTTCAAGATGTTACCCTGACAAGTTTAACCTTTTATTAAGACGGTTCAGAGAATAAAATAGTAAGGCTTGTTTTTGTTACAAACGAAATCAATTTTATCTTCCCAAGAGGACTTGTCATCTAACAAAAATACTCGGAAAATTTTCTTTATGGGCAATAGAAAATACTATAGTTATTATTAATGGGAATTTTATCCATGGGATCAACAATGTTATGTCTACTTGAGAAGCACAATTCAACATTGGTTTTATCTATACTTAAATTTAGATGGGTAAAATTCATATAGTGAACAATTTTAATGACCTGCTATCATGAAATTTGCAATTACATATATGTAATTATCTTCAGATAAAAATACAATTCTGTCATCTGTGAAAAGTGTAAGGATAATTAGTAAAAACTAATTATGTATTTGTTCCTGTGCAAATTTAAATTAAGGATTCACGATTTTGAGGCAAATCATTAATAAACAATAAAAAAATTATTCCGTAGTAAAAACGTAGAAAAATGTTTCTTTTTTTAATGACTTTCCTTAGGTTCAATATAAAATACAGTCAATATTATTAAAAAAATCGTTAATTATGTACACAAAAATATAAGAATATTATAGATTAGAAAAAACAAAAGAACCAATATCCAGTCTGGTTGTTTGTTCATTTTCTATTATTACAAATATTATGGGGCTATTTTGTATTTACAACAGTGCTTATCAGAAAAAGTCAGTCATGTGTATAACAGAAATAGAGCTTGTTATTTAACAGTCCCGCCCCTACCCGACATATTGAATGTTATCTTTCTCATATATTGAAATCTGGTAAATTAATGTAAGCACTAAACTAAAACGTTGTTAGAGGGATATTAATAATAAAAAAGGGGTTCCGTACTTGAATTGTTGTTGTTTCCCGTATAAAAGTACGTAACGTATTTTTACATTAAAATTCCTAATTAAAAGGATGTGACGCTTTAGAATTACCCGCACTAAAAAAAAAAAAAAATTAAACAACTAAAGAGAAATACAGTAATAAATATCTCACTGGTCAGATAAAATGATTCATATATCATTCATAAAACAATATAAACACTTACAAACGTTTGTATACGATAGAATAATAACTCCATTCTGTATAACTTACGCATAATTTATCGACTAGACCAAAAAAAAATAAATTTTACATTTTAAAATGCATAATACATACAGTTTTATATAAATATATACAGAGGCGGCTCATAGCTAAAATTAGTAGGAGTACTGCTCCAAAAAATTTTTTCTGGGCCTTTTCAAGGTCCAGAATTTACCAGTAAATTGCCCATATATATAAACACACCAGTCCCCGAGTCAAAAATCATCAAAATCTTTTTTTTTGTGTTTTTAATTAGTATTATTTAAAAATACATGAAATAAAAAACACTATTTCAGAAATAGAAAATATTTTAGTTATAATTTAAATAAATTGTTGGAAAAATTGTATAAATGCTTCATTAATTTAAAAAAGCTAACATAAAGTTCTTATGTTTTAACAGCTTATGTTTTATAAATTTAATGTTTTCTGTAAAATAAAAGACCCGAAAATGAATCAAATAGAATAGCTGGAAGCAGGATAATAATTTAATTCTACACTTTATCACATTAAAGAATATGATACACAGTTTTTAAGGAAATAATGCTTATAAACCGTATTCGGTTTAACCGAATTAATAATAAAATGTCAATACAGATAATATTTTTTAGTATTATTACATAATAACTTAATAAAATGTCCGCTTAAAAACATTATAGTTCAACGGTACTTAATTTAAATCTCTATGTACACAGAAACAAATACATAATTAGTTTTTACTAATTACCTTCTCTTTCGCCCTTCCAGCGTGTTTTTGAACAGTTTGGCAATCAAAAATCCTTTGCTTACCGCCATGTTCTGATCGCTACTGAAAAAAAACAGCTAAACCAATTTCATATTCCTTTCACCGACTAAACTAGAAAAGGAAACTAACAAAGAACGTTCTACACACACGCGGAGTAAAAATAAAACTACCTTCCACCAGCACGCCAAAATCGGCACTGCGGGAGCGACAGTGCTCTCTGTCTCTTTCTCTCTTGCAGTTTCACGTGCAGCTTCCTATGTGCGCATGCGCACAACAGTCAAACACCACGCCGCTGGAACTGTGAAGCGCACACAATTCCATACAAAGATTTTTGTGTATCTTTTTCGTAAACTGGGATATGGTTACTGACATTAAGTTTAAGGATTATATATTGTACAAGTATAAAGAAAAAAGGATATTATCAAGTAGAAATAGGGAGTGCTGCAGTTTCACAGTATTTATACGCAAGCCGGCACTGTATATGTAACATTTAATTTTCTTTTTTCTTAATACTTGTACAATATGTAATCTTTTAAGCTTAATGTCAGTAACCATACCCAATATTAGTACCATTTCAATCGATATAATTCTTATTAAGTTCTTTCACTTATTTTTTTTCCAAGGATGAACGTGTTTATTATAAATACATTGTGAACATAAACCTTACACAACGAAAAAATCAATTTTAATTGAAACTTTCCTAATTTAACAGTTTCAATTTTTTTTTAAATATTTAAATTTTTCAAGATTAGCCATTACTTTCAAATTCGGAAGTTCTGTAGAACTTGTAAGTGTATTTAATTTGTTTGAAATCTAGATTAAAGTTAATAACAGGTGTTATTCATGAATTAAGAAAATTAGGCTACAAAAAATCTTTAAAACTATAATATTTTCAATGTTTTTTTATCATTTGATAATTAAAAGGGTTAATGTAATAGTGAATCCTGTTTATTCTGTTGATAAATTTGTGTCTTTCAACTAAATTATTATGTGAATAGTGCAAATTCTGACAGAATCAGATAGTATTGATAAAGATAGAAAATAAAGAAATTCACGCTCTGATTCAAAAATAAATGAAGCAAGAAGATAGTCTATTTCCGATGCTCTCTATTTCTATTCAGAAGAAGCAATAAAATAAAAGAAAGACTGTTTTAAGATCAGAATAATTACTCTAGCAGGAAAAATAAAAATTTACTGATGACATTGTTATTTTGGGTCAGAAACAAAAAATAATTAAGAAAAAATTCTGAATGGCCCGAATTTATTGTCAGGAGAAGCATTGAATTTAAAAAAAAAATTAAAAAAAAACTGTTAAGATCAAAGAAAGAAATTTATCAGAAATCTGAAAAAATAACGGACCCTTAAAAAGAATGGAGAACAACAGATTTTGTTTTTTTACATCAGTAGTTCCCCGAGCCGGACACGCAATTAAGCATCAACTCAGCTCCGGGAGGAAGGAGGTGCCTTCACCTTAAATTACCTCGGAAGGATGCAAGACCCCGCCCAGTCAGCCCGGACTGTACTTAAAATATTTTAGCATCAATCCACTGTAAACAATAATGTATTTGAATAAAAATAAATTTTATATATATATATATTCAATGATCGGGAGTCCCGGTGAGGAGTTCCCAAAAGGGAATTCCCCACCGGGACTCCGGTCTTGACGCCTCGCCTCTAATGGGGAACCCTCAAAGGTATCCGCCACCGGGACTACGGTCTTACATTTCCCCCAATGGCATCTCAAAGGAGTCTCCACCCGATCGCTGGGAAAACCGAATCCTCCAACCCCTCCCGGGTGAAGCTATCCCGGAAAGACACCAGATTAAATAAAAAAGGATAACACATTAAATAAAAAAGTCTTTCATTATTTTTTAAATTAAAATTAAAAATTAACTTACTTTAGTTTTAAATTTCTTTTTCAAGATATCAAAGATCTTTTATTAAAAATCTATAGGAATTAAAAATTAAAAAAGAAAAATTTTCAACCGAAATAGTTTCAGAAATAGAATTAAAAATTTTAAGAATTTTCAGGAAAAAATAGAGAAAGAGAATTTTCGCAAAAAAGAGATTCAAAAAATAAAATGAAAATACAAAGACCTTTTTTCTCATGCGATCCATAGATTATCCAAACGAAGATAATGAAATGTATAGAACGGATATCGAAAAATTAAATATTAATTTTTACCAAAAGTGGAAGAATTTTGCTATTTAATGAGTAAAATTAACAATGGATGGAAAATTAATAAGAAATCAAAAGCAGTTTGGTTTTGGCAGATTCCACTTTTAGATAAAAAACAAACTTAACATAAAATATGAATTTACAATGATGTTTTTTTCCATTATTTGAATGAAATGTTTTATAGTAACAAACACGAAAAATAGGAAAAATATAAAATAACTAACCTTTTGAAATTACCCTTTACGGTGCAAAATAATTTATTAGGACTATGAAAATTAAGTGGCTCAATAAAATACAAAATTCAGAAGATAAACAGACGAGGTAAGATGTTTGTAGCAGAATTTTGAAAATAAAGTGTTAGATTGTTGCATCATATATATATATATATATATATATATATATATATATATGAAGACTAGCTGTCTAGCCAGGGGGCTCTGCCCCTTGGACTCTCTTGTATTTATTGAACTCATGCATGAGAAAATAATAACCTATATATACAAAAATGAATGTTTGTTTATTTTTACGTATGCGTTTCTATACCATTCAACCGATTGCGATGATTTGGTGAATTGTTGTGCACACGTACGCGAAGGTTTCTGAATTAATTTGAACCCGCTAGGTGGCGCTGGGATCGAGATATTTCAAAAAATTGTATAGGTCCGATTTGGCTCATATTCAAAATATATATTAAACATAAAAAAAAAATATTTTTGCAAAAAAAGAACCTGCTATGTGGCGCTGGGGACAAGATATTTAAAAAAATTGTATAGTCAAATTTGGCTCATATTCAGAATATTCATTAGTTAATGAAAATAAATATTTTTGTAAAAAAAGGGACCCGCTATGTGGCCTGGGCTGAGATATTTGGAAAAATTGCATTTATGGTCTGATTTAGCTCATATTCAGAATATACTTATTCAGGGTGTCCCATATAAAACGCAACCCAACCTTATATTGGTAGGTATTGAAATAATAAAATGGCATGTGTAAATGTAAATGTAATTTTTATTATTACCATCCATTACCTTACATTTAGAGTAAATGTTGGAAGTGGCCGCCATCTTCTTGAATACAAACTTCAATTCTTTTTACAGCGTTTCTTGCAACTTTTTTCAAAGTTTGTAGCCGGATATTAAATACAGCTTGTTCAATATTGACTTTCAATCGTTCAAGTGTTCGTGTTTTGTTGCTGTAGGCTTTTTCTTTGAGGTAACCGCGTAGAAAACAATCCGCCGCAGCCAAAACTAGAAATCTTGGTGGCCACAAGCCTCGACCGATAACACGATTACCAAAGAATTCCTCAACGAAATCGGAAGTTGAACCTGCGTAGTGCGATGTCGCACCGTCATGTGGTAGCCAGCAGTGTCCGTCTTCCTCTTCCAAGAGTGCGATGAACTGAAATAAAATATCCTGATATCGTTCTGCATTAATGGTGTACTCGAAAAAAATAGGACCGATTATTTTCTTCCGCGATATCGCGCACCACACGCCCGACTTCTGCGGGTGTAATTGTTTTTCGTGATAAACGTGGGGATTTTCAGCGCTCCAAATTCTACTGTTTTGGCTGTTTACGTAGCCATCCGAATGAAACCGTGCTTTATCTGTGAAAAATAACGAATCCATAACATTAATTCCCTCACGTAGAAATCGACGGAACCGTTGACAATATTGTAGCCGTTGTTCTTTGTCGGGCTCAAGAAGTCGATGAACCGTTTGAATGCGATAAGGTCGTAATTGTAATCGTTTGGTCGCCCGATAAACAGTCGATTTAGACAAAGTAATTTCAGACAAACGTCTGATCGATTTATTTGGCGAGGCGAGTAATCGGTCTTTGATTTCAGTGACTGTATCTGTATTCAACACTGACGCAGCTCTTTTGTGTTTCTTGTTATTAACAGAACCTGTCTCTAAATTTTGCGACTAACCTTATTATTGATGTTTTGTTAGGTGCCGGTTTATCTGGGTACTTATGGCGAAACAAATCTTGCACTGCAACCACTGATTGCATACTGAAGTACAACTTGATAATAAAAACACGTTCATCTAGCGAAAACACCATCTTGTCTCTAGCAATACACTGAACGTTATGATTGCATTTTTGTTACTATCGGTAGTGTTCTACTGCGTCGCCGCGATGTTCAGATGTTAGACGAGTATATATATATATAAAAGGCAATGTTCGTATGTGTGTCCGCTATAGTCTAAAAAACTACTGGACTGATTTACGCGCGAGGTTTTATAAAATGGTCCTCGTTGTCCGGAGAAAGTTTAGAGCTGTTGAAATCCTTAATCTGACCAGTAGAAAGAAAGTTATAGGTACTTTGAACAGACTACTGTATTTAGAGAGTGGTTTGAACTAAATCCGATAGATAGTGCTGTTTTGACAATGGGATTTATTTACATTCTGACTTTTATAAAGTGAAATGTTAAATTTTGTAAGTTCCGTAATGTTCAGTTTTTCAATTTTTTTATCAGACTTTCAATTGTGTTCATTTAATCTACATATATATATATATATACTCATAACTAGCAATAGCGATGCATTGCCGGCTTTGCAATTGATAAATAAAAATTAAAATATGTTCTATTTATAAAAGTTATCAGTATATTGTATTTATTTCAGAGCAACAGTTTGGTCAGTAAAGAGCCCGAAACACTGAGTGATCTGGGTTCACAAAATAGTCGTAGTTATACTGGTTACCCGTACAAATAACGGGTAAAAATGTATTTTTCCCGGTTCTTTACCCGATAAATACCAACAGAAGGTGACCGTACTTCGTTTCTCTTATTTTTTATTACTTTTTTTTATAATTTTTGGTCAAGTACCCCCAGTCGCGTCGCATATACAGTAACAGTGGCAGTGGCTGTGTTAATACACCGTCTCATCCGTTAAAAAATCAAAATTAAAAAAACCCGAAAATAATTTTTAGATACTTATCTAAAGAGTATTTGTAAGACCAAATCTACTGAATATCTTATTTAGTATAATCAGAAATGGGGAAAATTTGCAATCATTGTTAAAAATTTTTTAACTTTCTTCACCACTTTTAAAAAGTTAATTTTAGAAAAAATTAGAAATCTGTTTTTAGATATTCATATAAAGATTAAAAAAACCAAAAATCAAGTTGATATTTTCATTTGTTACCGAAAAATTAAAAAAAATTAAAATAAAAATACGTTACCCCATTTTATCCCTTTAAACTTGGAATTTCAAAAAAGTCCTTTCTTATTATGCAATTAAACCCGAAGAACACGTATACAAGTTTTCATTAATTTATCTTCAGTATCTTTTGTTGGATGTTCGTTATGAGTCGGTCGGGACATCTTGTTTTATAGGTATAGATATTCAAGTTTAATTAATTTTAACAATAAAAGTTAAAAAACTGTATAAGAAAAAAAAACTGAAATTTCTTAAACAGATAGTGATGATTTAGGATGTGGTTAAAATTAAATTAAAGTATCTAATAGTATACAGCGAAATCCAAAAAAATGTATTCATTGTCAGTAATTAAATAATATCTAAATAAAACAACTTACATTCACTAATCAAATGTGTAGTGTAATGTAAGGTATTAAATTTGTCGTGGTAGGCGGAGCTGGCAATTTATGCCGCGCATGCGCGGGTGGTTGCTTATGGAATGAGCCAATCATATTAGCTACTGCAGCAGAAGTCAGTGGCGTAGTAACAATGGCTGAGGTTCGCTTATCTTTTGTTGAACGCAAGGCTGTACTGAAGTAGTACTAAAAGTACGAGAACATTCAAGATACAACGGAAGTGGCAGAGAGAGTTTGGAACACCACTATTAATACGTCGAACAATTGCTCGCATTCCTGATAAATTGGAAGTCGACGGACCACGAACAAGTCCGACGTCCAATGCTGGAATGTTGCAACATTTCACCCGATCACCGCAAAAATCAGTGAACAAGGAAGCGCGCGAACGTGAGGTGAGCCGGTCAAGTGTAAGACGCATTATGAAGAGTGGAAAGTCTACATTCCAAGACCGTTACAAGCGATGAATGAGGACGACCCAAATCGTAGGCTGGAAGGTACTTTGAATGGTTTCAGCGTATGTTTGGCAAGGATGAAGAATTTGCAGAGAAGTTTTTGTGGAATAACCAGCCGCAATTCAAACTTAATGGTACTGTGAACCGCCACAATTGGACTCTTAAAAAATCCTCATGCTCATGTTGAAAGGACAGTTAATTTACCGAGGATGCTGCGTGGTGTGGTCTGTCAGTGCTGGTTTGATTGATCCCTTCTTCTTCGAGGGTACCGAAACTGGTGATATGCTTCAGACAACGGTTTTACCTGCCATCCAAAAACTGTATGGCAATGAACCTTTTTACGTTCAACAAGACGGGGAACCCCGCCTCACTACCATCGAGATGTCAGGTTGTATCTTGATAAAACTCTATCCGAACCACGGGCGGATCGAAGAGGTGTTGTTAAGTACCCACCTCGGTTTCAAGATTTGACACCTCTGGATTTCTACCTCTGAAGAACTGTCAAGAATGATATGTATCGACAAAAACCAGCAAAAATCGACGAGCTACGTGAAGAACTCGCAGAGTTATGTGCTACCATTACGCCAGATACACTAACAGCCGAAGTTCGGTGTAGAGTTCGGCGCTATAGGCGTTGTACTGGTGGTAATTTTGAACACATACCATAACCCTCTCTCAGTGCCAAAAATATGACAATTTTTGAAATTTGACTTGACATGTCAAATTTGTCGTGAGATATGGACTATATGGACTGAGTATATTGTTTTTTGGACCACTCTGTAGAACAAAAAGGAGTCAAGAATAGCATCAATTGAAATAATTATTATTAAAACAATTTTATTTATTTATTTTCAAATTCAATTTTTTCTTGGTATTGAACAACCTACACACTTACCCAGGAGTATTATGGAAAATAAGTTAAAGTATCAGTAATATAAATTTATTTAAGTACCGCTGGATATTAGTGAGGAAAGATGTACATTTAAAGCCTAATAAAAGAAGACCTTCTATTCATTATGTAAATTGTATATTATAAGGAAATAGACCTAAAAACTAAACGAAACAAATAAGATTTATAATGTAAAAGAATAAAAATTAAATTGAATAAAAGAATAAAATAAACACCATGAAGAAATTAACTTACCATAAAGATTACTAACTGTTATTTGTATTTGAACGATATCCATTATTGAAGTTTCCATTTTACTGTTGTTCCATCAATGAAAGAACACAGTCTTTGACAGACAATCGAAATAAAGTAGAAAACGGAAAGAGAATTGTTCACCGATTCTAGGTTGAATCGGTGAGGGTACAAATAATTAATTTGAAACAATTCCTTTGAAATGAATAGATTGTGGTCTTTCCGATCTTTTCGTCTACGCTTTATTGAACTTCAATTTTCTTTTACCCTAATTTCTTAAACTTAATTTCTTTTTTCTTTTAGTATTTTACAAACATCCTTCCTGTTTAAAGTTATATAAAGGTTAACCTTTTAATAGATTGTTAAAATAAAAATTTCTTGATTGCTTTCGACGTTCGCTTTTTCTAACGTTTACGAACAATTGTTTTGTTTGATAAATATTTAAATGAATACTTTAAAAAACTAAATAGAATGTAAAGAAATAAAAATTAATACCTTTTAATGCTATAAATTTCAACTCTTTGAAGTCGACGCCAAAATAAAAATAAACAATTACAACTCACCAACCATTTATTTACCGTAGCTATCAAAGAGTAAAAATTTAAACAATTGAATAATGCCCTTAATATAAATTTAATTGCGTTTATTCAGTCAGTTTATAAGAAAAAAATCTAATGTGAACACCACATGACTTCCTTATACTCCTATTAAATTACTTATACACTTTTTGCTGCACATCATTTAAACTTATTTCATTAGAAAGTGAGATACGATCCTCCAATTCTTTAATAAAGATTTTTTTTAATTTTTTATCTTATTTTCTTTTTTTATTGAATTATTATTTATTGTAATTTTTTTTTTACAATCTCAGGTTAATAATTATTAATAAATCAATATATTTAAATTTAAAAAAAAGTTAAAAAAAAAAGAAGGAATGAAATCGGATTAGAACCGATATGCCTTTCCATTGTAAGATCCAAATATTTCATTTATTAAAATTATTTTTGGTGGTACCTCTGGAACCAATGAAAATAAGTACCACTTATGATATATCGTAGAAAAGCTTTCAATGAGAGCTTATTACTGCTGTTAAGAAAAGTGCAAAATCCAAAGGTTTTTGGATTTTGGGCTTTTTTGGACACTTTTGGTCCAGTTGATTGCATTAAAAGGGGAGGTTCACAACTAGATGTTTCAGTGTAAATGTATGTTACAATCGTAAATCCAAAATTTCAACATTCTATCGGTTAATCGTTTTTGAGTTATGGGGAGTACGTACAGACGTCACGCCGATACTAGTCAAAATGGATTCAGGGATGGTCAAAATGTACATTTGCGTTAAAATCTGAAAACCGAAATTATTCGCTATCACAATACTTCCTTTACTTCGTACAAGGAAGTAAAAAGCTGACAATAAAGTTGTAATGCTTTCCTGGTATTGGTTTATTTATTCTTATATAGTAAAAAAATTATACACGAAAAAAGTTACCTATAATTCATTTTTTGGAAGTGTGGGTAATTAAGATGTACATTTATTGTAACATTATCATTTTAAATAAACCAAAAAGTTCAAAAAATTTTTTTTTTTAAATTATTTTCTATTCCCACCATCTCTAAAATCACCTCCAAGAAAGGTTTTTGGTATTTCACGTTTACTGTTAAATAGAGAAAACTAAAAATCTAGTTAAAATAAAAAAGAAAAACAGATTCAGAAATTTGATAAGCCACTAATGAAAATATACTCTCTCTCTCTCTCTCTCTCTCACTCTCTCTGTTCTGGTGCTTTTTGGGAGCGAGATCAATGCCTACACTTTCCCACAACGCAGCTCCATCACAGATTTCTCTAAACATCCATTTTCATCTTAACAGCGAATATCTCAACTAACGGGAGCTCGATGCCAAAACGCCTGTTTAGGCGAACTAAGCACCCAGGTGGGCCCCTAGTCACCCGGATTGCTATTCTATCTATACATCTATAATAATATCAGAACCCCTCAGTCCTCCTCCGCAGAACTAAAAATCAAAGGAAACCGGCAACTATGTTCCATTCCCACTCAGTTTTCCAAGTAATTTGCAGACAAAAAACACAATTGATCCTCGCAAGCTCTCTAGCTACTTTGGTACGTTCTGCTTTGTACGTGGAGCAGACGTATAAGATATGGGGCACATCATTAATGGCCTTATAGTGCGGACGCAAGCCTTTTTTCTTTTTTTTTACCCTGTCCCCCGGGCCGGATCCACAACAAAGCAAAGCACACCCCTGGGGATTTTCTACTCAAATGGGCCTCCCCGTCCGCAGACCATAGATCTAGTCAGTCAGGTCGGCGCGCCGGTTAGATCTTTTCATTGCCTGCCTACGGTGGGTTATCCAAGCCCGACTATGTCGTTCCTAGACCCCAACCTAGAAGACGGGACTCGGTCTTTTCGAGAAGGGATGAGTGAGTCCCAATGCACACAAGCCTGAATTAATCAAACCAAACCTGGTCAACGTATCTCGAAAAACATCATGCCAGAAAGAAACTGTATAATATACCGAACGGAGAAATCCACTTAATAACCTGCATACTTCTCACATTAGGAAAACTTCCATACCTGTAACGGCCACAGGACAATTCAGTCCACCTGACCTTCCATAAATGGAAACTTAGGTAGTTTATTACTTTTATGTGCCAAGAGGTAAGATTGGCCTACTTTCTTAGCATCATGACGTAAATGGTGCTTAGTCGCAAGGATACCTATGTGCTTAATACCAGAAATAACAAGGACGGCCTCTCGAGAGACAGTCGTATAGGTTCCAATAACAGATAACAACAGTAGACGCTTGACTCTCAATAAAATATTTCTATAACATCTGTACATCATTCGATGAGCCCAGGCAGATGCCAGATGCAGTATACACCATTATAACTTTGATACACCTTTATATAGAACACACACGGTTCTGAAATTAAGGCCCAACGGTGTGAACTGCTCTCTGAACACCGAAGAAACCAAAACAAGCCTTTTTTCAGCATATTGAAAGTGCTCCTTGAATCGTAGAATCTCGTCAAGGACACTTGAAAAATTTTACAGCGGGACATATTTAATTCGATAACCCGCCCATTGATACACGAGGTGGTCGTGTAACAGCTAGTCTGCCCTTGAGCGACATCATCGTTATTTTCTTTATACTAAACACCATCTTATGTAGCAAACCCAACAAAAGGAGTATCTTGCAAGCCTGGGCTGCCCTGAATTCGATCTGATTCCTCGAATCTCCTTTGACAAGCAAAATCCCATCATCCGCCACACGACGGATCGCGTCGACGCGGCATCGAGTGGGTAACCTCAATCGCATCAAAAAATCGAATTCAACAACTCAGTGCACGGGTCCTAAAACACTATCCTGCGGAATTTAAAGGAAAAGTTTAAAGGCTCTCTTAAGGGAGAGCCTTTAAACTTTCCTACTTAACCTTTCCTGAGGATAATCTTTACTATTTCTGTGATGCCGTCTCGATTGCTGAAATAACTATGTAACATATTCAGGTCACTCTGAATACAATCACGCCTCTACAGCTGAAACAAAGAAGAAGACCATCACCCAATATTTACCAAAAATTTACCACATTTACCAGTGTCTCTGTACCAAATTTCATCAAAATCCGTTTATCCAGTTAAAAGTTATTAAGCTTCAAACAGATCAACATACGTACAAACATTACCCCCAACTTATTTTTCTTTTTTGGGGTTGCTTGGTCGTGAAATGCGAGAAATGCCAAAAAGAAAACCCGTACCTCATTTTTTTGGCTGATTACCTTCCTTCTTGCAGCATAGCTCTAGAGCTATGATATCAGGGAAGTAAAATTAGGTACGATTAAAGTTTATATTAACTTTTTAAAAAACAAACATATGAAATAATATTTAGTTAAATACACAAAGATGAAAAATATTTATTAAGAAATGTACACGTTGAATGGAGTGTAAAAAATTCAAAATCTTATAACGGGTGGTAATTTTTTGGAAAAGAAAATATTATAATTGAATTTACAATAAACCAAAGTATTCTGTTGAGTTACACGAAAACAGATTCTATCGTATAATTTGATAAAGGTTGATATTTTTATTTTAAGAATAGCGACTATTTTTTTTATCAAAAGTTCCAATAAAAAAAATAAAAAAATAATATTAATTTCTGAAACAACAAAAATTGTATAACTATATTCAAAATCTTAAAAAATATTTATCAATACCCTCTGTAAGATCAATAGCTCAATAGCTCTGTAACATCTGAAAAATAATTAGGTCACAATTTAAATCCATTAATTAAAAGAAATAAAGAAATTGTGATAAAAATATTAAAGATACTGTACATGATAAAATCTCATCGGTGTAATTTTTAATACCGCTTAAATTTCCTGAAAGTACAAAATTATGTAAGACTAATAGGATTAATTAGCAAAGGAATAATATAAAGAAAAGGAATGCATGACAAGAAAATACAATTTACTCACGAAGAACTGTATGAAGAATAAAACTGCTTTGCTTTAATCTTCGTGCATTAACCATCAAATAAATAATACTTTCAAAAAGAAAGATAGTAAAATATGTCGTTTAACCTGAATAGATTACGTAAAATAGAATCTATAAATTAACGTAAATTATGTAAAACGTAATAAAATAAAATGTGATTTCAAAGATCTCTTGGTTGAGAAGTGTAAAGATAAAATTTTTATTGATCCTAAAAGTTTTTTAGTTTCATTAGATGATAAATAAAAAAATTGGAATTTCTGAGCGTTTCATACCATATTCGTAAGCATATTTTTAAAAATTACCAAAAGTCATCGCATGACTATTTGCGAAATAATAGTACACTAAAAAAATTACATACAAAAAAAAAGTAATTATTAGATTTCCTTTCTACACAATTTGATTTAATATATAAAGAGTGTATTATCATGAAGTTTTCCCGGGACTTTAATAACCTATTCAATTCCTGACAATAATAAAAAAAATTATTTAAAACATACATTCTAAACTGATTCGTTTACGAATTAAGTTTGGTGAAAAATTCGCTCGTATTTCAGCTACGCCGGTGAAATTAGGACGGACTGAAATTTTTTAGAACGTTAATTTAAGGGCAGAATTAGTGATTTCATTTGGTTTATCAGAACAATTTAATAAAATATGTCCCAGAATCAAATCTGCAGTATTTTTGAAAAAAAAAATTGGGGAGAAAACCAATAAATTGAAATAAAAATCCGTGTTTTACTTCCTTGTACAAAGTAAAGGAAAAAAATTGTTGCGAAAAAATTTCAGTTTTCAGATTTCAACGGAAATATCCATTTTGACCATCCCTGAATTCATTTTGACTAGTTTCGGTGTGACGTCTCTACAAATGTACGTATGTATCTTGCATAACTGAAAAACGATTAGGAGTAGAATGCTGACATTTCGGATTTAGGATTGTTGTAACATCTAATTGTGTACCTCCCCTTTTGATTCGAATCAACTGGACCAAAACTGTTCAAAAAGCCCAAAATTCAACAAATTTGGAATTTGGACTTTTTCTTAACTGCAGTAATAAGCCCTCATTAAGAGCTTTTCAACGATATATCTCATAAGTGGTAATTATTTTCATTGGTTATAGAGTTATAGACAAATAAAATTTCATTTAATGAAATATTTGGTCTTACAAGGGGGAGCACATGAAAACTGAAAAAAAGCATTTCCACGGACATATGGCCGAATTTTTATTTAAAAGGAAGTATTGTGATTATAAAACACGATTTCACCTTTATGGCGAATTATAAGTGTGATACACATTGATTCGGCAAATCGCGTGTGTAATAATTCTGAAAAAGTATAGTCGCAATCCTATTCAGATTAACTGTTTAAATAATTGTTTATATCTTTAAATATAATGTTTTACTATGACATAAGAATTTTTTTTCGATTTTTATTGTGTTATGTGTTATTTGTATCACAATGTAAATTTTTACTAACTTTCTATTTTCCGACACCCAAAATACATCATTAAATTAATAAATATTAATTTTGAATGAATTTGATATGTTTTTTGTGATTTCGGGGTGAGGCACCTCAACGAAATAATTACCAAAGAAAGTTTTAGAAGTGAAAAAAATCGGTATATTTTTTTTTTTTATTTTCTCTTTCCCACCTCTTAAATCTAAATCACCTTCTTAGAATTTGATTTTTCTACGTTAACTATGTTAAATGGAAAAAATCCGGTGTGGACTCCACATGATTTCCTTGTACGCCTATTAAATTACATATACACATATTTTTTTTTTAATACAAGTACATAAAATTTTATCTCATTAATAACTTCCGATATTTATCATATTTTTATTTTTTATTGTTATTATTGAATAATTATTTATTGTAAAAATATTTTTATAGTTACAGGTTAATAATTATTAATAAATCAATATATTTAAATTAAAGAAAAAGTTAAAAAAAAAAAGAAGATGACGTCTATTTTGAACCGATTGCCTTCCCCTTGTAAGAACCAAATATTTAATTAATTAAAATTTTATTTGGCTATAACTCTGAAACCAATGAAAATAAGTACCACTTATATCGTTGAAAAGCTCTTAATGAGGGCTTATTACTGCAGTCAAGTAAAAGTTCAAAATCCAATTTTGGGCTTTTACGATCACTTTTAATCCAGTCGATTGCAATCAAAAGGGGAGGTGCACAACTAGATGATACAACAATCCAAAATTTCAAATCGTTTTACAGTTATGCGAGATACATACGCACATACGAACGTGCAGACGTCACGCCGAAACTAGTAAAATTGAATTCAGGAATGGTCAAGATGGATATTTCCGTTGAAACCTGAAAATCAAAGTTTTTTGCGATCACAATATTTCCTTCACGTCGTACAAGGAAATGAAAACTAAAAAAACTACTCTTCTGCAAAATGTACAACCAATAAAAAACTGAAATTTATAATTTGTGTAAAGGTGAATTATGGGGAAATTTTATAGTATGATTATAACTAAAAAATGATTGTTTAAAACTTTTAATATTGTTAAAATTTTAAATAAACCAAAAAGATTTTGAAAAATTCAAAAAATCGATATTTCTTCAACTTTGATCGGCTTTCCTACCCAAAATATTTTCTCCAAAGTAAATAGGAGAAAATAATTTTGTTTGGGTCGCTTGTACTATTTACAACGCCTAGGACATTAAAAAAAAAATTTGATTAAAAATATGCACCAAATAGAAAGATAGCTTTTTTCGATTTTTGGGGTTGGGGAGAATTGTAGGGCAATTTTTTTTTTTAATTGTAAGATAAGCATGCATACATGTACTGAGCTTAAGGTAAAATGGGTTTTATTTTGTCTTCAGTCGTTTGACTGGTTTGATGCAGCTCTCCAAGATTCCCTATCTAGTGCTAGTCGTTTCATTTCAGTATACCCTCTACATCCTACATCCCTAACAATTTGTTTTACATATTCCAAACGTGGCCTGCCTGCACAATTTTTTCCTTCTACCTGTCCTTCCAATATTAAAGCGACTATTCCAGGATGCCTTAGTAAGTGGCCTATAAATCTGTCTCTTCTTTTAACTATATTTTTGCAAATGCTTCTTTCTTCATCTATTTGCCGCAATACCTCTTCATTTGTCACTTTATCCATCCATCTGATTTTTAACATTCTCCTATAGCACCACATTTCAAAAGCTTCTAATCTTTTCTTCTCAGGTACTCCGATCGTCCAAGTTTCACTTCCATTTAAAACTAGGCTCCAGACATATACTTTCAAACATTTTTTCCTGACATTTAAATTAATTTTTTGATGTAAACAAATTATATTTCTGACTGAAGGCTCGTTTCGCTTGTGCTATTCGGCATTTTATATCGCTCCTGCTTCGTCCATCTTTAGTAATTCTACCTCCCAAATAACAAAATTCTTCTACTTCCATAATCTTTTTTATTTTCACATTCAGTGGTCTATCTTTGTTTTTTCTACTACATTTCATTACATTTGTTTTGTTCTTGTTTATTTTCATGCGATAGTTCTTGCGTAGGACTTCATCTATGCCATTCATTGTTTCTTCTAAATCCTTTTTACTCTCGGCTAGAATTACTATATCATCAGCAAATTGTTGCATCTTTATCTTTTCACCTTGTACTGTTACTCCGAATCTAAATTGTTCTTTAATATCATTAACTGCTAGTTCCTAGCAAATGAGGTTATGTTACCAAAATTTTGATAATAATGTTCCAAAAAAATATAACCTACCCGTAGTAATTTAAAGTAATTTTGATCGCAATTTTTTCCCCAATAATTGCCCCATAAACAAGAGTCTCTGTATAAAACTTCATCAAAATTGGTTTAAACTTCAAACACATCAACAGACATATAAAGGTATGTACGAACATTAACCTCCTACTGTTTTTGTTTTATTTGTTATACTCACCGGGTCATGAAACGTCGAAAAATGCAACAAAAAACCTCATACCCAATTTTTTACCGATTACCATACTTACTATCACGCCAGGAATGTAAAAATTCAAACAATTTTTTAAATTCCGATCCCATGCAACTCCCTTTTTAAAAAAAATTGCAATATTGTCTACGTTAACAGGAGGTGCAGTTGGAGTTTCAATTTTGAAAATTAAAATTTTAAAAACAAGAAGTATATTTTAAATAAGGCACATTATGCCTATTACTTTTTTTGTGTTTAAATGTTTATTTATTGGAGTAAGTATTTACTTCTATAAGTTGGACGAATTTAATGCAATACTATTCAACAAAGCCTAAAAACGAGTACGGTGATATCCCTTTGTCTGATAGCGTCAAAATTCAACTCAAAGCTGGAACAAATATAACCAAACTCCAATTTTCTTCTTGTATGATGAGGGTTTTCAAGATACAATGTAAGAAATTAAAAAAATAATGCTGCATAATTTCCAATCCCTAAATTCAAATATTTTTAAAATTTGGAATCTTAAATAACTTAATAAGTAGTTTCATTGTACGAAATTTTAATTTTCTAAGATTATTAAAAAAAGTAACAGATTAAAAATAGCGAAAACTAGGCCTTCCTATTTTTTTTATTTTTTTTGGAAAATATTTTCTGGAAATTTCAACAATTTTTGTTGTTCTATTATTTGGTTTAAGAGTTTTAAAATGTTGACATTTCCCAAAAGTTTTAATGTAAAATAATACAAAAAAAAGCATCCATAATTCTCTTACCTAAAAGTTTTTGTTAGAACTAGCTCTGAAGAATTAAGAATTTTAAATTTATTTCTGTTTAAATTATAATAAATTATTTCATGTTAAATCATATGAGTAAAAGGGTCATGAATTTAAAAAAAAAAATGTATTTCAGGAGTTTCTGTCGGATATTTATTTCATCTAACTATAAATCATGATGGAGGTGGAATAAAATTGCCATGGAATGTTTATAGAACTTTTTTTATGAGGTTGAAGAAACGACCAAATTAAAAACTAAATTAGTTAAGCTAAGGTGAATAAAATGGATTAGATGGCTTCTTTATAAAAATAATATTTCACTAAAAATTGTAATGGGAATTTATAGTAACAGCTAACGGGGAATAAATAGTATACGAAGAAAATCAACATGAATTAATATGGTATTACGAAATATTTTCATTAGAGAAACCACGCCTACGTGGAGGTGTCCTAGCAACAACCATCCGTTGTCAAGCACAAAATGATTTTTCTTTAATTATATAAAGCCATTAATCGACGAATATAATGAACGAAATAGTTGTGCTTAATTGGTTAAATTATATAAATATATTTAGAGAAATAAAGAAAGAAATAGTCAAGAGAATGTATGTGCTAATGTATTTTGGGCCATTGTTACTAACTAAGGGAGACAGACTCAGAGAACTCATTGTTAGTTAATTAGAGGCAAGACGCAAATGGTGACCGACATTTCAAAGCCAAGTATAACTGATTGCCTTTGTATCAGATTGGACAATAATTGTCTAACTTTCTATAAGCAATTAAAAAATAATTCAAACAGCTCAATGTAACGCGACAAATAATTAAAAAAGTATACGTAAAATTTATAAACATTTGTGTCAAATATATTAATGTAAAAAATATATACTTTAAATATAATCGATATTAATCTGAAAAATAACCAGAGATTTATATTTAAAATATTATATGGATTGCTGACTGATCCTTTCGAAAAAACTGTCTTTTAAAGGATTAATGTAAAACCTTTTATATAAGTTCATTAAACAATTATCAACAAATTTAAATATTTAAAAGTAATATAAAATAAAACTTTTGAATTTATTTTCAATAAAAATAAATACAAAAGATTTATTTTATATTTAATAAAATAAAACTTTTGAATTTATTTTCAATAAAAATAAATACAAAAGATTTATTTTATATTTCTGAAGTATTTTTGAATTTCTTTTTCTCTCCATTAAAAAATCCTACATAAAAAAGCTACCAAATTAGAGTAATGATTTTCCCTTCTTTTTTTATGACGAAATAAATATTTTAACATATAAAAAATTAGAAACCTGCTTGGAATTCGATCCCACGATCTTTCGTATAACGAAAATTTTGAAAGTTCCTTTTTTAATGTAATGTGTGTGATGTAATGTTAATGGCTATTCTGTAATTAATTTGTTTTATTAATTGCTAGGCAACGTAACACAAAATAAAAACAAAACATTTCTTCTTTTTTTTAACATTCGAGATCACCTTTAAAATGCAAAACATATTTTATATGCATTTAGGCTTAAATGACCAAGTCACATTATACGTAAAATATATAATTTTGTACATACACGAACCAAACGAAAAAGGAAAAATCCACGCTTGAAAAAATTAAAATGCTCATTCTTAATTAAATTTAACCAGAAAAAAGTTTCTTACAAGAAATCAAATTGAAATTGATTTCATTCTTTATTATACGAGGTCTGATCAAGTCAGTAATCGAACATTTTTAATTACGCCCCAACGAAGATATTTAGTGGCGTGCGGTAGGCAGCATTGTGTTCCACATAACCTCCTCTGTAACGAAATTTTCTTGGATTGTTGATATTTCGTTTAGTTTACGTGTTATTGTTGTTTGAGTACAACGTGTTTACGTTTAAGTAGCGATTTTTATAATGTGCGTTTTTCAGGAGCAACGATACAACATAAAATTTTGCGTGAAACTGGGGAAAACTTTCACAGAAACGTTTCAAGTTTTTAAACAAGGTTACAGAGATGTTCCTCTGGATCGTACTCGATGCTACGAATGATTTTCACGATTTAAAAACGGTCGTCAGTCGATTTAAGATGACCCTCGACCAAGAAGGCCTTCGACTTCAACTGATGACACTCACGTTCAAAAAATCAAGGATCTGGTGCTTGGAAATCGCCGATTGATTGTCGAAGAACTTGCAGAAAGGGTTAGCATCTCGATTGGATCATGCCATGACATTTTGACTGGAAATTGAAAGTGCATCGAGTTGCAGCAAAGTTTTGCCGGAAACTCCTTGAACAAAGGCACTTTTACACGGATTTGAATTCTAGATCGTGAATACCAGTGTTCTTTGGTGGTTGGATTTCAATTAATCACACATCTAAGGAATGGTCGAACTGTGATCGTACAAGACTACACTTCATTTACACTCACACATTTAATCGTCAATCATCCTCTGAAGTAATATTTGAACGGTAATTCCCGGAGGCTAAACAGGAAACAAAAAAAAAACTCCTTGAACAAGCCGATGACGATGAAACATTTATGCAAAGGATCGTAACGGAAGACGAAAGCTGGATTTACGGCAACGACATTGAGGCAAAAGTTCAATCAAAAAATTCCACATTACAAAAACCCGCTACCAACACTTAAACATGTTGTACTCAAACAACAATAACACGAAAACTAAACGAAATACCAATAATCCAAGTACATATGGTTACAAAGGAGGTTATGCGGAGGTTATAATACAAGACTGCGAACAGTCCATCACTAAATATCTCCGTTGACGCGTAATTAAAAAAGTTTGGTTATTTTTTGAAATCACCTCGTATTGGGTTTAACAAATTGAACTCAGTAATAACAAAACATTTCTTTTTACCATCCGGGATCACCGTTACATATTATTTCAGAGGATGAAATGGAATGACATTATGTATGGTGTGAAAATGCCATGATCGTGATTCGAATCCGGAATCTCACGATGAAAGGCCCATACGCAACCACTCGCCCCACGGAGACTAGAAAACAAAATACATCTAAACAAATTAAAAGAGCCACAATCGATAGTCGATATTTTAGTGCGCGTAAAATATATTACACATATAACAACTTTATGTGAATATAACTTTTTAGTTATAAGATTAATATAATATGATAATAGTCTAATATAATAAGATTATATTATAAGATTGTATTTTATTATATAAGACAATATAACGAAACTAATAGATCTACGCAAGAACTATAGAGTGAAAATAAACAAGAACAAAACAAAAGTAATGAAATATAGTAGAAATAACAAAGATGGACCACTGAATGTGAAAATAGGAGGAGAAAAGATTACGGAGGTAGAAGAATTTTGTTATTTGGGAAGTAAAATTACTAAAGTTGGACGAAGCAGGAGCGATATAAAATGCCGAATAGCACAAGCTAAACGAGCCTTCAGTAAGAAATATAATTTGTTTACATCAAAAATTAATTTAAATGTCAGGAAAAGTTTTTTGAAAGTGTATGTTTGGAGTGTCGCTTTATATGGAAGTGAAACTTGGACAATTGGAGTATCTGAGAAGAAAAGATTAGAAGCTTTTGAAATGTGGTGCTATAGGAGAATGTTAAAAATCAGATGGGTGGATAAAGTGGCAAATGAAGAGGTATTGCGGCAAATACATGAAGAAAGAAGCATTTAGAAAAATTTAGTTAAAAGAAGAGACAGACTTATAGGCCACATACTAAGGCATCCTGGAATAGTCGCTTTAATATTGGAAGGACAGGTAGAAGGAAAAAATTTTGTAGGCATGCCACGTTTGGAATATGTAAAACAAATTGTTAGGGATGTAGGATGTAGAGGGTATACTGAAATGAAACGACTAGCACTATATAGGGAATCTTGGAGAGCTGCATCAAACCAGTCAAATGTCTGAAGACAAAAAAAAAATAGATGTCATCAAAAATTTAATAAAATACTCATCTCAATAAGACACACATTTGCCAACTACAAGAGTAGCTTATAATTACTAAAATCGTCAATATTTCGTTGACAATTAAACTGTCAACCAAATGATGACTATTTTATTAAATCGTAAATTTTATTTTATTTAATGCAACTTCATTATTAACTGAAATTTGTTTTACAAAATCTGAAAAATAAACCTTTAATTATCCAAGTTAGAAAAGAGTGTGGTAATTAATGTTAATGAAAAGAGTGTAGTTAATGTTAATGAAAAGAGTGTGGTAATTAATGTTAATTTTTTTTTGCAAGATTATTAACAAACTCTAAAATATGGTTAGGAAAGGGAAAATATTCTTCAGTTTGTACTGCTAAGTCCTACAACGAGCACGCAATTTCAACATTACTCTATATTTTTGTTATCTGAATACCAATTCTGTTTTTAAGACAATGTATTGTAGTAGTACAAGTTTTATTCGCTAGAATTTGAAAATATAATTTGTTCACATATTTGAAATTTTTTAGGTCACTTTTAGGTTGACCTCGAATGACCATGAATACATATGGACAAATTAAGGTATGAATGTTTGCCTGCCTCCGTGGTGCGAATGGTAGAGTCTCTGTTTTTCATCCGGAGGACCTGGGTCTGAATCACGGTCCGGCACCGAATTTTTCATACGTTACATTATCATATCCCCCGCACTTCGAACTTATGCGGCGATATCATCAAGAACAAAAAAAACCGACTGATTTGCAATGTCAATTATCAGTGTTATAATAAATATCTATAAAATAACTGTAATGAAATGTAAATTACAACAGCTTTTTTCTCATTTTTCTTTAAATTCCGAATTTTTTAAATAGGCGCAAAAACGAAAGAAAAAATTATATAAAGTAAGTTGAATTAAAGAAGTCGTAATTTAAAGAATTTAAAAACTATTTTTTCCCATAATTTATAAACAGATTTTAAAATCGGTTTTATTTTTTAAGGAAGATTATTATTTTTTTTAGTTTAATATTTTTTTTTTTTTTAAATATGGACGAGATTAAAATAAATCAAGAATGAAAAACTAACTTTTACAAGAAAGATGAGCTACTTCATACAGAAAAGTTTTAGATATTTATCTAAAACTTTGTATATTTTTTTTAAGAGTATTTGCAAGCCCAAATCCACAAAATATCTCGTTTTGTATAATCTATCTAATGTATAGTCTACACTGGTATACTTACCATCGCAAATCAGCTGATCTCGAAGTCGAGAGTTCTAGGTTCAAATCCTAGTAAAGGTATAACTATTATACAGATTAAAATTCTAGATCGTGGATACTGATGTTTGGTGGTTGGGTTTCAATTAACCACACATCTCAGAAATGGTCGACCTGAAACTGTACAAGACACTGTACAGACTACACGGATTACAGACATAAGGCTGTAAACGAACCAGAATCTGCGGGCCAACCTGCCATTCTGGACGTACAGCCGATAGGTAGGGTGGGCGGTTAGAGTCAGATGGACATTCCCACGGGACGAGTATAAATTGCTTGATTGCGGATCCACCACGGGGGACAGGCAAACAAAAAAACAAAGGACTCCACTCAAACATATCGTTCTCATTCATCCTCAGAAGTAATTCCTGAACGATAATTCACGGAGGCGAAACAGGAACAAGAAAAAATTATCTATTACAACCCATTGGGTTGGTCTAGTGGTGAACAAGTCTTCGAAAATCAGCTGATTTCGAAGTGGAGAGTTCCAACGTTCAAATCCTAGTAAAGGCAGTTACTTTTTTACGGATTGGAATACTAGATCGTTGTTCTTTGGTGGTTTTTTTCCTGTTTAGCCTCCGGTAACTACCGTTTTAGATAATACTTCAGAGGATGAATGAGGATGATATGTATGAGTGTAAATGAAGTGTAGTCTTGTACATTGTCAGTTCGACTATTCCTGAGATGTGTGGTTAATTAAAACCCAACCACCAAAGAACACCGGTATCCGCGATCTAGTATTCAAATTCGTATAAAAGTAACTGCCTTTACTAGGAATTAAACGCTGGAACTCTCGACTTCCAAATCAGCTGATTTGGGAAGACGCGTCCACCACTAGATTAACCCGGTGGGTTGTTCTTTGGTGGTAGGGTTTCAATTAACCACACATCTCAGAAATACTCGACCTGAGACTGTACAAGATTATATTCATATATATCATCCTCATTTATCCTCTGAGGTGATTCCTGACGGTGATTCCCGGAGGCTAAACAGGAAAAAAAGATTATCTATAATACCGGCCTCCATGACACCAGTGATTGCGTCTCGGCCTTTCGTCCGGAGGATCGGGTTCAAATCCGGTCAGGCATGACATTTTCACACAAATCATTCATCTCAGCCTGTGAAGCAATATCTAACGGTAGTTCCGGAGGTTAAATAGAAAAAAATCCATTACAATTGTTTTGAACATTACTAAAAAATGAATTATGCCGCTTATCAGAAAACCAGGATGACTGTTACCCGGAAAATTAGAAACCTGCTCTATAATGTTATAAACCTGCTATAATGTTAAACCTGCTCTAATTATTGTTATTTAGATTCCTACATTAATTTATTTCAAGTTGTATAAGATTACAGACATTTTTATTTTAATACTGAAACCAGGCACCAATAGAATTTTTCCGAATTGTATGCAGAGTATTAAATAATATTGTTTTTTTTTTTTTTTTTTATTGATATTACGGTAATAAACATTTCATTAATTTTTAAATATAAAAATTACGATTGGAACAAATTATAATTTATTAGTAATTTATTTTCATTTTTTGAAAAAAAAAAGTTATAGCAATAAAAAAATTTTGTGAAACTGAAGAATTAAATTCTACAGGCTTTATAATGAATCGTTAATGTCCTAATAATTAGAATGAAAAATATTGCCCGTCATAACACGCACAAAAGCAAACCTGTGTTGTAGTAATAATTGCACATCGTACACAAATTTATTTTAAAAAATGAATCATGAATTGTTTTAACTTGTCTTCTTTACGGTTAAAATTATTTATTGTTTTCAATCGCCGGCTTCAAATTAAGAATATTATCTACTATAAAACTTTTATAAATTATAAATATATAATATTCTTATATATAAAATATAAAATCTTATTATAAATTATAAATATTCTTATATTTATGAATATTCTTTGTTTAAATTATTAGTGCTTGTCCACTGAATTCATGTAACAGTTGAAGAGGCAGCAGCACTGACGCATACCCGGGAGTGCGCGTTGATCAACTGTACTGTAGTTATGTCTGCGGTATTATCACAGAAAGAGAGGAACGATTCTATAGATCTACATCTTGCAATTGAATGATTCCTTTGAAGTGTGCCGTTCATCTTCCTTCGTACAAAATGCCGAATAGATTCGTCAAAGGATACTAGAAATTTATACTTTCAGCATTATTTTTTAGGTTTTTTGTAGTATGTTATTTTCAGTAATATCTTTATTGTACATGTTTGCACTATATATACTATGACTTCATAATGTAATTTAATTGTCGGGTCATTTTATTATCTTACAAATTGTACATAGAAGTGAAAATATTTTTTGTGTCTGATCACAAAATAGTTCAGTGTAGTTTTTTTCACACAACTTCTGTCTCCTTATAATCATAAGTAATATTTTACAAAAACTATGATTTTTATAGTTGGAGTTGTTAATTACTTCTAGCGCATTCGACGTCATTATACCTCCACAGTACTTAACAACCCAAAGAGATAGATTATACAAAAGTTCTGAAGGTATTTAGCCCTTAGGGTAGCTCTGGTATTTAGATAAAGTGTTAAGGTATATTTTTTACACTAGTTATGTCAGTAAAATATTAACTTAACGAGAAAATGTTTAAATCTCTTATAACATTTTTTTGTCACTGTAGAGAGAAAGATACCTGAAAACAGCTTTTGTGTAATAATGTACAAGCAGATAGAAAATACGCGGGAAATATATATATATTTCCCGCGTAAAGGCATTGACATCGGTATTAGCCGATGTGCTACTACAGAGACGTGATCGCTATAATAAAGAGTTGATAAACACACAACAATAGTAGATATAAAAAATTTTCAAGGAAAGTATTTTTTTAACTGTAAATAAAACTGAAGAAAGCACAAACAGATTTTTGGATTATTATAATTACCAAATTTAAAGTACAAATTTATTTTTTTATTAACTTTTTCCTTTTTTCCTGTTTAGCCTCCGGGAATCATCGTCTCGTATTACTTCACAGGATGAATAAGGATATGTATGAGTGTAAATGAAGTGTAGTCTTGTACAGTTTCAGGTCGAACATTTCTGAGATGTGTGGTTAATTGAAACACAACACCGGTATCCACGATCTAGTATTCAAATCCGTATAAAAGTAACTTCCTTTATTAGGACTTGAACGCTGGAACTCTCGACTTTGAAATCAGCTGATTTGCGAAGGCGCGTTCACCACTAGACCAACCCGGTGGGTTATTCTTTTATTACCCAGAATTTTTAAAATTATTTTATAAAATGAAATATACTCTCACAGTTCTCAAAAATAAGCCTAAACATTTTCTTTATAATTTAACTTAACTTATAATTTAACTTAAACTTTTTATAACATATATATATATATATATATATATATATATATATATATATAACATATATGTTATATATATATATATATATCCTTTAACATTTATTGTAATTGCAGGACGACTCGATAATTTTTCCAGATGAAATTTATAAAGAAACTAGAGGGCAAAGGATAATGAAAGCAACCGGGAAGATTTAGCTAAAGACAAGGCAATCATTGAATACCGGAAGCTACCGCTTTGTTGTTAGTCAACCAAATGTTTAAATAAACGTAAAAGAGAATTTACTATTAAAGGCATACTGGTACGTATATAACTGGTTTATTTAATTAAACGAATAGCTTGTACATTTTTTATTAATTTATTTATAATTATTTAAATGATTCTGTACAAAATTACTATAACAGATTATTCAAAGAAAAAAAAAAACGGCGTAAAATACATTAAAGCAACACTCTGGAATAAAAAAAATCTGATGTGAACACCACTTGACTTCCTTGTACGCCTATTAAATTATACATACACATTTTTTTTTTTAATTAAGAGTATAAAATTCTATTTCATTAATAACTTCTGATATTTTTTCATATATATATATTTTTTTTATTGTTATTGAATTGATTTTAACCGATGTGCCTTCCTCTTGTACGATCCAAATATTTCATTAATTAAACTTTTATTTTACTATAACTCTAGAATCAATGCAAATAAGTACAACTTATGAAATATCAATGAAAAGCTTTCAATGAGAGCTTATTACTGCAGTTAACAAAAAAGCTTTTTTAGACACTTTTGGTTCAGTCGATTGCAATCAAAAGGAAAGGTGCACAACTAGGTGTTATAACACTTCTAAATCTAAAATTTCAACATACTGTGACTAATCGTTTTTCATTTATGCGAGATATATACATACGTACAGATGTCACGGCGAAACTAGTCAAAATGGATATTTTAGGGTTAGTTAAAATGGATATTTCCATTGAAATCTGAAAACCGAAATTTTTCGTGATCATAATATTTCCTTTACTTCGTACAAGGAAATAAAAAATAAAACGCCACCAATTTTATGAAAATAAATATTTTTTACAATACGCCTAATAACTTTATAATTACCAGATAGATAATATATATATATATATATATATATATATATATATATATCGAATTAAAAAAATTCGATTTTTCATTATATAAGTCAAAGAATATAATTAAAATTTACAAAAATATAGAAATTAAGTTAGCAATAAAGTTAGTTTTTTTTAAGAAAAGGTGGTTTACTTAGGGTCTACAAAAAAACTTTTAGTTTTAATTTTTTCTAAAAAATGTTAATTGAAATAAGTCAAAAATACTCTGAATTGTAAGATTTTAAAATAACATATTGTAAATAATGTATAAATAAAAAAATATAGTAAACTACTTTTGCAGAGCAGGAAAAGCTTGGGTCAAAAAAGACCCCATCATGTCTGATGTGTAATTCTTTTTCACCATGCCAGTTAAGAGTTAAACTGTGGCCGGTTATGCAGGACAAGAGAGAGCATAGACAACTTACTCGATAAAAAATCAGAGTGCACGGACAGAACAAAAGGTTAAGTATTTTATAGAAATATTTAAAAAAAAGAAATATTAGTGTATAGAAAATATTTTTCAGAACATTTTGGTGTTTTTATATTTCAAATAGGCTTAAGGAGTGACTAGATATAAAATTTAATAGTTTTTAAAAGAAATATAATGTTTAACACTTACCACATTGACAATAGAGAGTTGGCTTGTTGTGTCTGTGAGGTTACCAGTACAACTGCTGCTATTGGCGCAGAGCGGACATGTGATCCGACGGTTAGAGGCGGGACCAACAACTCTTTCCCGCTAAATAAAGAATCCTTTTTTTACTGCTAAATATTAACTAACAAGTATACACCTGACCACAACGAGACACGTACTAACCAATCGTGATTTTCCGCGTGTAATCGGTACACTTCGGTGTCTGTTTCTGAGCACATTATTACTTATTGTTGTAAGGAATGACGTCATTCGGACTACTGGTGTTTTACGCACTAAGCTAAGGGGGAGGACACACACACACACACACACACAGACAGACAGACAGACACGTACAAATGCTCTTCAGCAGGGTAGGATGTATCATAAAATTAAAAACATATATTTTTACATAACAATGTAAAACAAAAAGAACTCTATTGGTTATTAACTTGAACGACGTAGCAGCAAAAGATACAATTTACTGTCGGATTTTTTTTTTTTACTTTTTATTAGTTGCTATTTTCAGTTAACTTTAATTTTTTTTTTCTTCTTGGCGTAAACTACTTTTTTTGTTTTCATTTTTTTTTTTTTATAAACTGAAATGCAATTAATGTTTATAACAGTTATTATTTACACAAGTGATGAAAAGTTAGGCTGAAATTAAATGGAATTCGATAGATAGCGGTACTTGTAATATAATAACTTAAAAGTTTTCCTTCCTAACAATTCTATATATCTCTTTCTCTCCCCCTCCACAACAAAATATAGCCCGAGTAAGCGACCGGAATGGTCCTCTGTTACTGAAACTTTCCGATTTACTCTATCTGAGATATTTCCCACGATTATAGGCTAACAGCTTTAGGCTACATTTCTGCAATATTTCCCATTCCTATTCCTTATTCTCTCTTTTTCTTGCTCTGACACAAACACACACACAAATGCCTTCAGCTGTTTAAAAACTTTCTCTCTCATATTATCAATAAATCTTTTTTTACGAAAGGTCAAGATATACTGCTTACTGATTATTTATCTGTATAAATCGTTGTACTTATGTTGAGCAATTAACGATTCTAAAGTGAAAATAAGTTACAAATAAGAATACGTTATAAAATCATTTAATAAAAAGTTACTTTTTTCATCTTTTTATTAATTTAATGATATTTTATATTAAATTATCATGGATTACATATTCTTAATCAAGCAGCCTTGAAGTTGAAAAAAAGTTTATTTAATTCAATGATTCTCTTAAATACGTGCATACCGTATTTAATGTGGGGTTACTAGCGGTGATTGTCGGAACTAACGTAATTTCACAACTTACGTAGAACAAATAACAAATATCACTTGTACGACTGGCAGATGGTGTAGCCGCGAGACTAAACGCACCAAGTACCAAGTCAACCGAGCGATCGAGTTCGAGACCCAGCTAGATTTATTACTTTACACTTTAAATATTATTAATTTATTTAATTCTACCGTTCACCTGTGACGTCACAACATAACAGTAGTTTAGAGCATTTTCTGGAGTACGATTTTCCAAAATTTTTTTGTTGCAAATATTGTTAATTTCTAACAAATGTCCCTAAGAAAAATATAACCTTAATTATGCGTAATGTCGAGATACTGAGGGTGACCTTGCTTTACGGCCTCACTCCCTAGACGTTTTAAGTTGAAAATTTAATGGCATCAAAACCCCATATATAGACGTAATCTGACCAAGTTTGGATTAAAATCGGTCCAGTAGTTCTGAAAATATAAGGTGATTTCTTTAAAAAACAAACGTGTTCTCTGAATCATATGTGTGTATTCGGTGTTGGCAGAGGTCAACACCGAATACATATAAGTACATAATGAACATTAACATCCGTAAAATTTCCATCTGGTTTTTTGGGTTCCTTAGGTGTCAAAACGTCAAGATCCGGTGAAAACTACATAAGCCCAAATTGGTTCGATTACAGTACTTTTTCTAGAGATATAGCCCTACTATAGCGCTATCTAGACGGGAAAGTGAAATAAATTAATAACTGAAAATTTTAATTCTGTTAACAGTTTTTGTTGTTTTGTTTTTTTTTCTTTAATAGGTCAAAACAAATGATTTAATCGGAGGACACTGTAAATTATAAAATAAATATTGTGGCCATAAAGATGTATAGAAGATGAACTATATATATTATAACATATTTTTGTATATTACATTTTTGTTTTTATCTATGCAAAAGTACGCATTTGAAGTAGAAAAAGAGAAAGAGAGAGAGATATCGAGGGAGAGACAGAAAGAGAATTTTATATTATTAAGACGACTAAAGAGCTTAAATATTCTGTATTACTTTGTTAAAGAAGAGGCTGTAGTAGTGGTTACAAAACCACAGAAAGTACTAAAGATTAAATGGGTCGCCTATGCAAAATTTAACGACCAACAAATATTATTCTCTTTAATAACATCCGGCTTTCGTTAGGATTGTTGGGTAACAGTTCTGTGGTATTAAAAAATTATAAGAAAAGTGGAAAAGAATTAAAAAGTATGTTATTATTAAAAAAAATAAAGTATTTTGAATACTGAACCGAAAGTACTTAAACCAACTTAATTGTAAAAGAATTTAAAAGTTTAATTAATTTGGAGATTAACAGTAAATAATAGTAATAAATATTAATGATAATTGTTGCATATAATATGTACGATAATATATTCTCTTTGGCATATGCCGAGTCCAAGCGCGCGTGCGCGTTCTACATATGTGTGTGCTGTTCTATATTCAGAACTTACAAAGAACCTAATATTGACAATAACCAGAATGTATTATTGTGTTTGTACAAACGTTTGCATTTACGCTTTTTTGTTTAAATTATTTGTTTTTTTTTTTTATTTAATTATTATTATTTTTTATTTAATTATTTTTTTTTTAATTATTTGTTTATAACAGGCCTGGCCAACACGCCCGCTGAGCCATTTCTATTGAAACTTTTGTTTCTCGTTGTATGTATACAAAAAATATTAAATAAATGAAAAATCGTATGCGTCATTGTTATAATACACAAATACGACACGAACTTCAGTTCTATATTCTATATCCACGAACGCCAAATGTTACTGAAAGAATCGGTTTCGTTAGGCAACCATCGTTAACGTTCATCTGTAATTTCAATTTAGTTACGCAATAAAGAACCAATCCACACATTTTTGCTCTTAGTAATGTAGGAGAGTGGAACGATGACGTGAAGTGGCGGGCAGCGGGTTGTCCGTAAAGAACTGATGCGTTGTTGTTTTGCGAGCCGAACGAGAGAGATCTATGACAAGAACGCGGAGTGTGCACGTGCGTCGCCCGTGCACATTTTAACTGTAATTTTAATAATAAATAAATATAAATTTACAGTAATTGACGTTTGAAAAATCAAAAACATCAGATTTTTTCAAAGAAATTTTGTAATTTATTTGAATATATTATAAAAATTAATGCAAGTAAAATTAAAAATTACTAAGAATTTAAAAAAAATATTAAATTGAATATTATAAATTTCAAGTGTCAAGTGATCACTATTTGCATTAAGTTTAAAAAGTTATTAAATATTGGTATTTTAACGTAATATATTATTAGAAAACAAGAACCTAAATTTACTTAAAAAAGTAAATTTTGTTGCTGTGTGTAATATACCAATATTCTCCAACTAACATTTACTGTAATCTTTTTTTAACATTTCAGAATAAATTCAAAGAAAAGAAAAGTTGTTAATGAAAAAAGAAAATTTAATGATCGTTGTTGAAAATTACTTTTTCACAATGCAGAACTCAAAATTAATGTGTTTAATTTGTAGAGGCAGTCACTTTTTTCTTTTCCTGTTAAGCCTCCGGGAATTACCGTTCAGGTATTATTTCAGAGGATGATATGTATGAGCGTAAATGAAGTGTAGTTTTGTACAATCTCAGTTCGACCATTTCTTAGTGGTTAATTGAAACCCAACCACCAAAGAACACCGGTATCCACGATCTAGTATTCAAATCAGTATAAAAGTAAATGCCTTTACTACAGATTGAACGCTGGAACTCTCGACTTCCAAATCAGCTGGTTTGGGAAGACGCATTCACCACTAGACCATCCAGTGAGTTAATCTATTTACTATCTAAAGTAATTAACTCATGTTTTTTTAAATTATTAAATTAGTATAAAGATAATTTTAAATATAATAGGAAAATCAAATTATACATATAACCAATACAAAATAAATTATAACTATCTTCTCAAGAAAGAATTTATAGTGTTTAATCACAAACTTATTAAAACACTTTGTAACTTTTCCTTTGTAATCTTTCTTTATATAACTTGTCGTTATTCATTTTATGAGCTTATTTTATTTAGTAATTCAAAGGCTCCGCCACTTTAATGTCTGATGCAACGCTTTGATCGGCTTCAACAGAAACCCTTTGAACCATATCATACGTGGCGACCGTCTCTTTTTGTATTGCTATTAATACTTCATTATATTATGAACAGTACCTAACAGCATTAAGTTATTCTGTGAAAATTTATTTAAATAAGTATATTCAGAATAATTTTTTCCTTACTGTTAACAGATATTTTTTGTTAAAATTTGTTAACGAAAAAGGGAAGAAATATAAATAGTGTATCACGAAGTTCTCCAGGGACTTTCATAACCTATTCTACTCGCAAAAATAATGGAAAAGTTCATATTAATAAATGTTCTAAAATATTTCTTTGCGAGTTACGGCTACTGGAAGATTTCGTTCGGAATTTAGCTACCCCGGTAAAATGAGGTTGTAATAAATTTTTAGAACGTTAATTATGGAGCAGAATTAGTGATTTCTTATGGTTTTTGACCTGAAAAGATGAATAGAATAAGTCCCAGAACGGTATCTGCAGTAGTTTTGAAAAATCTGGACTGAAAACCAAAAAGTTAGGATAAAAAACCCCTGTTTTTTATGTCTGATGTACAATAACTTTTTTAAAATGGTAATAAACAAATAAAACTTTTAAACAAACTAGGAGAAAATTTAATTTTGAACAAAATGGGGTAACATAAGTTGGATAAAACAAAGAAAATTTTTAAAAAAAAGTCCAAAATCCAATTTCGGATTACGGGCTTTTTTGGACACCTTTTGTTCACGCGATTGCAATCAAAATGGGAGGTGCACAACCAGATGTTACCAGTCCTAAATCCAAAGTTTCATAGTACGGCTAACCGTTTTTTTATCTAAATACATACGTACGTACAGACATCACGCCGAAATTAGTCAAAATGAATATTTCCGTTGAAATCTGAAAACCGAAATTTTTCGCGAATACAATACGTCCTTTATTTTATACAAGGAAGTAAAAATAAACCCTAAATCAAATAAAATCTTATCTTTAAAATGCGTAGGATTTGAATTGCTTTTTTCAGAAAAAGTTAGTGGTCAAAATTAAAAATCATTTATTTGTGTGGAGTAGAAAAAAATTACTGTAAGATAGACTTATTATAAATACGACTTATAAACGCTAACTAGCGTGTAGAGTGAAATAACCAGTATTGGCAGAGTAGCGGTTGTGAGGAATCGGTGAGGTTCAACCGCCAATTGATTTCCAAAGTAGATGCATTATAACATACCTCCATATCCTATAAAAAAAATGCTTGAAAATTATTGTATGACTTTCCCAGTATTAATAATAAAAATTAAATGATTTAGAAACAAAAATGAATAGAAAAAATATTTTTTTAAGGTAAAAAATAAATTTTAAGAAAAAGTTTCTAAAAATATTCATATATAGGTTAAGCTTAACTAATCTATTTAAGTAAAGTTTTCTCTAAATCTAACACTACCTTCAATAAAGCTTGACCTTTAGAACAGAAATCTGGGTGAAATCTTTCGCTAGTCGTAACTAAAAAACAAAGTTTCCAAACCTATATATTATATGAACTATTTCGCAATTTTGATGAGAGAAATGCTACTATAAATTGTAGCCCTAAACAATTTATATAATCTGCTTCGCTTAGCTAATTTTTCTGATTAAAATGGATGCAAAATTCATTACATAGACCGCTTATATTTAATGAATCCATTAAAATTATTAGTTTTATTATATTTTATAATCGAAATAGTAAAATTGTGAAGAATTAATATAATATGGAGATGAAAATTATTATTTCTAGGGACAGTATCATGACAGCGTTTAAAATTACTATTTTAAAAGAAAATATCTCCAAATGGAAATCAGCTTTTTGAAATTCTGTATAATAAATGCTAATACTAAGTTAAGCGAGAGAAATTATGTAAATTTTACGTTATTTCTATATTAAAGAGAATTAATTAAAATATGTTTTAGAAAATGTTAAAAGATGATTAATTCACATCTGTAAATTTTTGAAAATATAAATTTCAACGAATAGATAAAACGATTTTCCCTTGAATTTTAAACTGTGAATTTTAATGAAGTTAAACGGACTAAATCAGCAATGAACCAATCTAGATTTTACGGTACTAGGTTATACGGGACCCCTATTGAAATCCAATTGTTTTTTGCGTTTTTTTTTATATTAGTAAATTTGCATCATTTATCTATATATAATTTTTATATTTAACGTTAATATACGAGGTTAGCGAGCGAAGCGGGCGTAGGTTATGTTGATATACATGCGCGATTCGTCATTACACGGAATCAACATAATCTTAGCAAACATAACCTATACTCGCTAACCTCGTCTGATTAACGTTAAAAATAAAAATTATATACAATAAGTTATACGTATAAATTTTATCGTGTCGAGTTGCGTACAAATGTTAAGTTCAGTAGGGGTTCCGATAAGTACTGTGATTTTACGATACTGAATACACATTTTTTACTAATTATTCTTTTCCTTTTATTAAACAAATTTAAAAAAACAAACTAATCCTTATTTCGATTAAACATTTAAAAGTAATTGAACTATTATTGTTTTTTGAAAACTGAACTATTTCAGTTTTTTGTTTTTTCTTTATGATCTCGCCTCATAAGTTTGAAGGAAGCTAATGGATCGGAGATAGAAATGGAATTTTTATAGCGAATGAAAAATGCCGTGCCTGACGAGAATTCGAACCCTGTACCTCCAGATAGAAGACCGAGACACTACCACTGCGTTACGGAAATTGACAATTTATAATAAATGTCAACAATGTAATAACAATAATTTAAAAAAAAGATCTTTTTAAGTAATTTTTCTAAGATACGCTGACTCTAATTTCATTTATTTTCAGAGAATTAGAATTTCTTCTTTTCAACAACCTTGATTCCAGAAATTTTTGTCATGAAACTAATGATAGATAAGTCAGTGAAAGTTAAAAGCTTTAAAATAAATTGTTATTTCATGATTAAAATTCATAATCATAAAAAAGTTGTCGGCTATTTGCCACTTTATAATCAGAAATATATAAAATATGGAAAATGAGAGAATGTGTAATTTTCCATTTATAGACTATAAATTGTAATTAAAATATTTCCACAAATTTGTAAGGCTTTTTTATGTAAAAAATGAATTGCGGTATAGATTTTAAAGTAAAATAAACAGAAGTGGTAATAAATAAACCGTAACAAAAATTTTTATGTGGCCGTATTAAAATATTATGTGGCATTTTATAAAATTTTGTAAAAGGTTCTCCATCATTCTTTTAAAATAATTTTATTAATATTGTATACTGTTTAAAATAATAATTCTTTCATTATTAGCTGAGGGGAAAAAAATGTTATACGTACATACATAGCCTATATAGTTATTTTAGTTAAGGAGCCAAACATTCAGTATGCCATAGGATTTATTTAAAACTTCATGTTAATAAAATTCTTTATTTATTTATTAATTTATAGATGATAACTTTTAAATTATTTGTTCAATGAATGTAGAAGTCAATTTTTTAAAACGGCTGAAATCCCTGAATTCCTTTCAGTAAAACCTTTCTTACAATTTGTTGTTATAAAATTCACAGTATATATAATATCAAAGTAAAAACTGTGTAGAAACAAAGTAATTTCTTCATTTATAAACAGTTGTAATATACCCAATTTTTTCTTTAATAAAACAGACTGTACATGAATAAATTTAGAAAAGATGAAGCTTTAAATGAAAACGTACTGTATATATTAGATTTAAAAGCTATACGGCTCTAAAATCAAGCATCGCCATTTTATTAGCCTACAACTGTTTGTGTTAATCAAATCAGTACATCAAAACATAAATAAACGATTTAAATTTAAGCTACGTAAAAAAAAAAAAACATTAAAAATTTTCATGAAAGTAAATTTAATACAATTTGATTAGTTTATAAATAATAATAACGTCATGGAAGTATAAATTGTGGTTAATTAAGTAAACTATTGGGAAAAACAAGAAATCACTATATTTACAAAAGAACTGAAATATTTTTTGTTAAGTACGCAAATTGAACAAAATTGACGAGTAATTATAAATTACCTAAATAAATTTTAAATGATTTTAATTACAATATAATATACCTTATAAGAAGATATCTTAAAACAAGTTGAAAACAGCCGTGTAGAAGAGAATATTACATATTTTAAATACGACGTAATATCTTATTTCTTCTTTCACAATAACATAAACAACAAAATTAAAAGAAAACTGCAATGAAATTACATAAAATAAAAAAACAACTTATGACTGTTTAAACGGTGAAATCACTAACACAACGTACAAACACTAACAGACAGGTCCTAACACACGCGTCACGGAGTATAACTGAACAGCCAACTAGGTTCGTTAGTACATAGTCTACTGGCCGCAATATTTTTCTGTAGTTGTGCAGAGGGGAGAAGCAGTGACAAACAATCTACGCAGAACATTTTGTTACACTACAATCTTTGTTTCTAGTAAGTAGTTTTTTTTTTTGTACTTTATTGCGTGTAAATGAGTAACATCTGAACTAAACGATAATAATAAATTTTCATTTCATATCGGATAAATAAGAAGAATCATCCTCTATAATTAAATCATCATTTTTAGAGTATATAGTCCAAACAATATTTAAAAAAAAAAAATTGCATATAAAATTTTTAATCATTTCTTTTGCTTTTATTACAGATTAAATAACACATACAAATTTAATAAACATCATTATCAGTCTTTATCATTACTGTCATGTTTTAGAGCTGGTGACCCGATTCATATCCCGCTGACAATTTCGTATCATAGCTCACTATCTTTGCTATTAAAATCAATGTGCCTAACGTTTTTTCCAGTCGCCTCTTCAATTTAGTCCGCATCTTTACTGCGGTCTTCCGTCTGACCTGCTGCCCTCGTCGTTTTTTCCCTGTACTTTCTCAATATTTTCACCGATCCTACAGACTTTCTGCCGAAAAAGCGAAGGATGCGCAGGAGTTAATGAATCCTAACTAGACATATCATGTTTTTAATTAAAGCAATAAAATTCCCTTCGGCAAGTTAATTTATATATTTCAGATGTGTTAACCAAACGGTTATCACATGCTTGGCGACATGAATGAATATTCATTCTTAAACTTACACACATTCAAGCCATTCAGTAATACTACAAGCATTCTATGTCAGCTTTAACAGGAAACATAAATTCTCATTGTCTTCGTCCCCGAGTTAAATTTGCTGTTGTACATCGGCAGTTTTAAGCCCACAAAATTTCTGAAGATATTCGAATTTAATTTAATTTTAATTTATCAGAGTTAGTTAAAGTTAGTAAAAGATGTTTAGTTTTGTTCTTTAACGATTCAAGTTTCTGAATATATTTTCTTTTTATACATGTTTGTTTCCTTTTACATAATTTTAAAACAAAGGCTAAACATTTTCTGGAGCAGCACCCCCACTAATTCTACGAGCCGCCATTGTTAACGATATGTAATAGTCATACAGAGAAAAGCTACGGCATAACATTTAATGAAAATAATTAATGTACCCCTTTTTATTTGGATAGAACGTATTTTATACGAAGCTTTTCCTTGCAGAGGAAAAAGGTACAAAAAACAAATTTTTTTTCTACAAAAAAATAATAAAAATTATTATTTATATTTGTAAATGTTTACCTTTTTGTTCGGAAAGTAATGTAATTTTTTGCTCTCCCGCTTATTTACAGGGAAATAACTGTGTACAAATAACAGAAATTATGATAAACTTTAACCATCCAAGAAGCATAAATACTGCGTTCTTTCTTAGTACAAAAATCGTAATTCATAATCGAAAACTCACAACCTTATAGGTATCTATGAAAAAAAGAAAAATCACAACTTTTATTTATTTATCCTGACCCTCGTAGGGAAAGACACTCACCTGCCTTATGACGATCCCGGTCGCCAGGCTACCTTCTCCGTTTCTAGCCCTGAGGGGCTTAACCGGAGGGAACGGAACATAGTTGCTGGCTATTGTTATGTTTCTACACGTGATGTTAGACGTGCTCACTTCTAACATCGGATGTGTGCTTTATAAATATTTTATTGTACTGTAAAAATTTATTAATTGTAATTTTTAATAATATTAAAATGAGAAAGTCGCCGGTCTTCGTGGCGCGAGCGGTAGTGTCTCAGCCTTTCATCCGGTTGTCCCGGGTTCGAATCCCGATCAGGGATGGCATTTTCACACGCTACAAAATTGTCATTTCATCTTATCCTCCGTAACAATACCTAATGGAAATTTCATGAGACTAAACAGAAAAATAATATGAAAAGGTCAGTGGCACTTAATTTGATGAGCAATTATTTAACTGCCGAGAATTGCAGAGCCCAATAGCAATCTTTGATATTATAATTAGGTCTTCAATAACGCTGTTACGTTAAGTAACGTAACCTTTAAGGTTAAACGCTACCTGATATCAAATATAATAATTACACAATTAATCGAAATTATTACTGTTCGTACGTCCGTAGAGTTACCTGACTACGTTAAAAAAACTATTTAATGTTACAAGTTCCACTATACCAAGAGTAGTATTTCTTTCTTCATATTTATTAAGTTCTGTTGTAATTAATAGTTTTTCATTTGATTTTTACTTCCTTGTACGAAGTAAAGAAAATATTGTGATCGCGAAAAATGAGGGTTTTCAAATTTCAACGGAAATATCCATTTTGACTATTTTCGGTGTGTCGTTTGTACGTACATACGAACTTATAACTCAAAAACGATTAGCCGTAGAATGTTGAAATTTTTTATTTAGGATTGTTGTAACATCTAGTTGGGCACCTCATCTTTTGATTGCAATCGATCGAACCAAAAGTGTCCAAAAAAAGCCCAAAATCTAAAACAATTTCGATTTTTAACTTATTTTTAATTGCAGTAATAATCCCTCATTGAGTGCTTTTCAACGATATTATCATACGTGGTACTTATTTTCATTGGTTCCAGAGTTATAGGCAAATAGGTTTTTAATTAATGAAATATTTGGATTTTACAAGGGAAAACACATCGGTTCGAATGAAAATCATCTCCTTTTTTTTATTTTTTATTTAATTTAAATATATTGATTTATTAATAATTATTAACCTCTGATTGTAAAAAAAATTTTACGATAAATAATAATTCAAAAACAGCAATAAAAAAATAATATGAAAAAAGATCAGAAATGATTAATAAAAGAACTTTTATGTACTTTTAATTTAAAAAAATGTTTATATGCAATTTAATAGGCGTAAAAGGAAGTTATGTGGTGTCCACATCAGAATTTTTTTTTTTTAATTTATTTATTTTCTTTCTTCGTCTCGTTTGTGTTTTATAAAATTGTCTGTTGTCTGGTGTCGAAATTAATACTAGTTCACATTTCAATACTACGATTATTCTTTTCAATATTATATTAATTTTGATAATTCTATAATAAATATCCGGTACAAAATTTAGTTTTACATCTATGGTCAATAAACCCCAGTTCATTGACCATTACAAAAAAAATCACTGATAAAATGATACTTGTTAGACAATTTCTATTACATTTCTAATTTTCATCAACATTTTTCTGCTTTTCCAAGAAAAGTAAATTTCACCAAAAAAATTAAATGATTTAAGTTATACTGCACAGATACATTAATTTTATCGGCTTTTATTTATTTTTACACGACTGTCTAAAAAGGATTGTAATGTATTTAGGGTGTATGTATGTATGTTTATTTCACCGTAGCTACTCAACGGCTGAACCGATTTAAATGTATGACCCCGCGTTGGAATACTTATGTCAACGGGAGTTTCCTGTAATCTTTTATATCTCAGTAATCATTAGTTTTATCATATTACGTTACATCTGCAAAAATGTTAAAAATTTTATTGTGAACAAATTTTTTTTTTTGTCTTTAGTCATTTGACTGGTTTGATGCAGCTCTCCAAGATTCCCTATCTAGTGCTAGTCGTTTCATTTCAGTATACCCTCTACATCCTACATCCCTAACAATTTGTTTTACATATTCCAAACGTGGCCTGTCTACACAATTTTTCCCTTCTAAAAAAGATTTATTCTTTTGTTGATTGATTAATTAACTAACAAATGAAGCTTACAAAGAAGCTTGTATGTGGGAACATGAAAACAATAATTTGTAGAGTATGAAAAATACCGTATCTGACCGGGATTCGAACCCAGGATCTTCAGATAAAGAAATTATAATTAACTTAATAATACAATTTCAATATTTCTAATAGAAATAAAAGATAAAAACAACCGTTAATAAAAAAAAAATTAAAAATACTGTTTCAGATTATTCTGAAGTGAAACAATTAAATTAAGTTAAAAACATTTTAAATCGTTGTAAACATCATTTCTCTTTATAATTACCACTATTACATGAAACACTGAGCAAAAAACAACGATATATTCTAATTCATGGCATTTTTATGTTAAAAAAAAGATCAAACGGATAGGGTTAAATAATTTCAAAGTGAACGAAAATCATAATTTATTATACCCAAACATTCATACACATGTAAATAATTGAAAAAATATGTGGTAAAAAAAATTTGTAATAAAATATGTACGTCTCACCACGACCGTCAACATATCAAAATAATCGAATTCGTATGGTGGTGACCAACTGGCAACATCCCAGTTGATATAATGATTATCATAATAAAATAAACATTATTATCAACCTCCTCTTCTCAAAAATTAACATACCATAACCAAGTACAAATTATATTAATGAAAGAATGCTTTAAAATAATGGAAAAGATTGAATTTCTTTGAATGATGTACGGCACAGTTATAATGTACTATTTTTAAATAAATATTAAAAGAAGTAAATAAACGAATTTAAAGATGCTTTTTATTTTACTTTTTAGAAATTTTTGGTGTAATAATCGTAAGATTACAAGCCACTCTAACAGAGATATCCGTCATTTCTGAAAATGATATTATCAAGAATAACAAGCATCACAGATCAGGTTTAAAAGTAAAGATGTTTTTTAAAAAAAAAATATTCATTTTTTTACCCTTCATCGACATAACTGTGTTCAAGTTTTTTAAAACGAGAAAATAATTCCAAAACAATATATTTGATATTTTTTGTTGATACTAAATCATTAGCTTAAATGAATATATTAAAATTAAACAATGCATTTATTGGTTGACTGCGTATTAATTTGCTTCCTAAAGGATTATTATCTTTAAATATAAATTTTAGTTGCTTTGGTCTTACAAAATGTAGATTTTAAGAAGATCTTGAGATTGTTCCATCAAAATTCTTGAACACTTCTTATTCAGGGCGATTAAAGATCCTTAAAAGTATATTTTTTAAAGATTAAATTTTTTTTTTTGTCTTCAGTCATTTGACTGGTTTGATGCAGCTCTCCAAGATTCCCTATCTAGTGCTAGTCGTTTCATTTCAGTATACCCTCTACATCCTACATCCCTAACAATTTGTTTTACATATTCCAAACGTGGCATGCCTACACAATTTTTTCCTTCTACCTGTCCTTCCAATATCAAAGTGACTATTCCAGGATGCCTTAGTATGTGGACTATAAATCTGACTCTTCTTTTAACTATATGTTTCCAAATGCTTCTTTCTTCATCTATTTGCCGCAATACCTCTTCATTTGTCACTTTATCCACCCATCTGATTTTTAACATTCTCCTATAGCACCGCATTTCAAAAGCTTCTAATCTTTTCTTCTCAGATACTCCGATCGTCCAAGTTTCACTTCCATATAAAGCGACACTCCAAATATACACTTTCAAAAATCTTTTCCTGATATTTAAATTAATTTTTGATGTAAACAAGTTATATTTCTTACTGAGGCTCGTTTATTAGCTTGTGCTATTCGCCATTTTATATCGCTCCTGCTTCGTCCATCTTTAGTAATTCTACTTCCCAAATAACAAAATTCTTCTACTTCCATAGTCTTTTCTCCTCCTATTTTCACATTCAGTGGTCCATCTTTGTTATTTCTACTACATTTCATTACTTTTGTTTTGTTCTTGTTTATTTTCACGCGATAGTTCTTGCGTAGGACTTCATCTATGCCGTTCATTGTTTCTTCTAAATCCTTTTTACTCTCGGCTAGAATTACTATATCATCAGCAAATCGTAGCATCTTTATCTTTTCACCTTGTACTGTTACTCCGAATCTAAATTGTTCTTTAACATCATTAACTGCTAATTCCATGTAAAGATTAAAAAGTAACACAGATAGGGAACATCCTTGTCGGACTCCCTTTCTTATTACGGCTTCTTTCTTATGTTCTTCAATTGTTACTGTTGCTGTTTGGTTCCTGTACATGTTAGCAATTGTTGTTCTATCTCTGTATTTGAGCCCTAATTTTTTGAAATGCTGAACATTTTATTCCAGTATACGTTATCGAATGCCTTTTCTAGGTCTATAAACTCCAAGTATGTCGGTTTGTTTTTCTTTAATCTTCCTTCTACTATTAATCTGAGGCCTAAAATTGCTTCCCTTGTCCCTATACTTTTCCTGAAACCAAATTGGTCTTCTCCTAACACTTCCTCCACTCTCCTCTCAATTCTTCTGTATAGAATTCTCGTTAAGATTTTTGATGCATGACTAGTTAAACTAATTGTTCTGTATTCTTCACATTTATCTGCCCCTGCTTTCTTTGGTATCATTACTATAACACTTTTTTTGAAGTCTGACGGAAATTCCCCTTTTTCATAAATATTACACACCAGTTTGTACAATCTATCGATCGCTTCCTCACCTGCACTGCGCAGTAATTCTACAGGTATTCCATCTATTCCAGGAGCCTTTCTGCCATTTAAATCTTTTCTCTTAAATTCAGATCTCAGTATTGTTTCTCCCATTTCATCCTCCTCAACTTCCTCTTCTTCCTCTATAACACCATTTTTAATTCATTTCCCTTTCAATTACGAAGATTCAATTACCGAAAGTAAAAAAAAAGGTCTGGTTGCCGAGGAATGACATACTGATTCTCAGGAAGAAAATTAAATGGATTATTAAATTATGTTAATATACAAGTAAAGATTGTGTAAAATATTAGTCTACTCTTTGAGTAAAATTTTGAGATGCGGAAACCATGGTTATCGCATCTTCTACCTATTAACAATTTTAACCCTTTTAAATGGTGTCATTGTGATTCATATTTAGTGAACATAATACAAATTTCATAAAATTCATTTAATCTAGTATGAAGATACAACGCAAAATGAAAACTGATAAAAAAAGGAAAAAAACCGAAGAAATCAGCTTTATCTCTGGATGAAATTTCTTAAGTATTTATTACCAAAGTGACAAAAAAATGAAAGAAATTTTTTAATTAGTGAAAGAATGTAACATTGAGTCCAAAGACTAAAAAAAAGGAAAAAAGAGTTTTTTCTTCCACTCCTTTTTTTGAGATTCCAATAAAACCAAACGTCAATAGTAAATATCTAAGGAATATTAAAAAATGTGAAAAAATGTATCTACATTTTAAAAAAATGTATATACTTAAAATTAAAATCAGGAGTAACTATAAAGTTTGTATTTGTGTATCCACTTGGGTGATTGTTATAGAAATTAAATGGCATCAATGCTTCATATCCAGAAATCATCGTGACAAATTTCAACGAAATCGATCTATCCAGTCTGTTGATGTCTTCAAGAAAACAGGCCAACATATATAAATATATACATACACACACACACACACACACACACACACACACACACACACACACACACACACACACACACACACACACACACACACGTCCTTAAAAAATTGTTCAATTCTAAAAATCTTGTTTTTTTTGTTTTTTTGAGGTGGATCATGAATGATCACAATTTGTGAAAATTCCAACAAGTAAACTTTGATCTGATAAGCTCACTTTCCCTTATACAATATATTGTATAATGATAGACCAAACTCTATATGTGTTTTGCAATCCCAACCCCGCTGGGGGAAGACACCCACTTTGTGACGTTACCGGTCGCCACACCACATTCCGAGCCTTCAGGGCCTTTACCGAAGATCGTCTTTCGACCCTCTAACTGATTACACCACACAGTCATCAGCCAGGCCTCGGTCGGGATGCCACCGATGTAAATGCCTCGGCAGACATTTGAATCACTAAATACAATTAAAATTATGCCTTCACGTAGGCCTCAAACGGACATCTTTACATCCAACCTAACATGATTACTAACTTAACTAACTAACTAACTAACCGAAACCGCGGACCCCGCGCCTAGTCTAAATTTGACAACACGGTTCGTGACTACGAATGCCTCAGAAAACGACGAGTTGTAAGTTAAATCACTGCTATACTCAAACCAATTAAAATTATGTTTTACGCAACATGGAAATTCAGATCTACACCCAAATAAATCGACCAAATTACGTCACCTAACAAGGAAAACGTAACCTCATTCCGATTCGCGTAGGAGCCTGACCCAAACCGTGAAACACTACCCGGTTTTTATGATGGAGTCTCGCGCGGCATTACCAAGTTAAAATGATCGCCACCGACGGTCCCACATGATGTGCTTCATATCGGAGAGCACGACGGTAACCGGTAAGACGTGGAGAGAGCTTGCAGAAACACGCTCACCACCAAGCCGGCTGAGCGTGGAACACCCCTCCATGCACCAGCGGCTTTAATCAACAACACAGTAATGCGAAAGCGTTAACCACCCACCATCAAGAGAAGACCAAGAAGAAGAAGAAATCCCCTGGCCAGCCCAACGTGGGATTTTCCACCAGATACCAAAATCCTTGCTGCAGCAGCAAGCCTGGCCGGGTCGGCATGAAGCCTGCTAGCGCCAGGAATGTAGCGGTGAATACGGACCCGAACGAGAACTGCTCGGGAAGAATCCCGTCGGCCACCCCGGCGGAAGATGATCAAAGTCTACTCGACACTTCGCAACTCCGGGGATCACCCGGTGGAGACCAAATTGCCGCTAAAGAGAAGCTCCGATTCCAAGGCGAGCCGGAACTCCACAATTACCACACGTCGAGCAGTGCCGACATCGCCGGAGACCAGAAATTGGACTCAATAGGCCTTCTCAGGGCTATCTATCAAACGCACAAATGCTCTTTTTAGGACCACCACTACAAAATCCTAAACAGCCCTTTTTAGAACTACCTTAATGGTGGTATCCTAAAGGTTTATAAGATGCCATATGCCGAGGATGGAGCAATTCGGCAATATACATATAATTATATACACTCGTGCGCGCGCGAATATACACATACAGGATTCTTTTTCATCATTTAAATTATTTTCGCTAGATTTCTGTTCTTAGAATTCAATTTTAACATAACAAAACTTATTTTTCAATTTCATAAAACGATTTTATAATATAACGTAATTTTTAAAATTATTTTTAATGTTTTTTATTTGATTTTTGTGTAATTTCTGATCTTGAAAAATTATTAATTTACCTGAAAATTAAGTTGTTCAATTAATCAGTAAATTTTTATTGTTGTAAATATATATTTTATTAGTTTGTAATAGTTCTTAATATTACAAAATAATTGTTATAAAAGCCGGTACTGTGCTGCATAACTATCTCGGCTTCGCCCGTAAAAGATTTATATCAAATACACCTTAAGATTTTTTTTTTAATATTATTGATTTTTATTTTTATTTAAATTCGATCAAATCAATTATAAATTACAAAATGGAAATTGATTTTAGATAAGCAACTTATTAACGACTTTAGAAATCGATTTCAAAATGAGAGCTAAATGAGAATACTGGATGAAGCAATGTTTATCTTATGCAAAAATTAATATCCTGTTATATAATTACCAAAAAAGAAAACATTTTAATTAAATTCTACGTATTAATATAAAAGCCGTTTAATGATATTAGTAAGGGTCTAAAACCTAACACAATTAAGATCTCACACCCAGAAATACTTGGCCTAATTTTAGTACATAGTTAAGCTGCACTAGAAATATTAAATAAAATGTTTGGTTACATCGTATCCCCTTGTTAGATTAAGGCTAAAATTTAACAAAATTTAGAATTTATGTAGAGGAATATTTTTTCAAGATTCATAAGCTTTTAATATCAGTTTTCAAAATATGTAATAAAAACTATAAAACCGTTAAATTAATTTTATCCATACCCTTAAGTCTGATTTAAATAACATTTCATAACCGTTAACAATTCATTAAGACCTGTCACAGTACAAAACTTCATATTCCTATAACGGAAAAGTTGAAATTTCAAAATAGAGTTATTCATCCCACCCCGTTAGTCTGGTTCAATTCAAAATTTTAATAACATCAGTAAAAAATATATAAAAATATTCGAATCAAATTTAAACTGTAATGTTAACTTAATTCGGAGATACAGGCTAACATACATACTCACCTTTCTTCGAAATTTTTATTTTTGTGTTTTGGTTAGAGGGATCCAAAAAACATCGAGATTTTTAAAAACCCTTATTATCAAAATTTTAACCATCAATGTACTTTTCCATATAGCTAAAAATACTATAGCAGCTATATTAGCTGGAAAAAACATATACAGGCTATTTACTACATATATATATATATATATATATATGTTTTTAGATCTTTACAGAAGTACGATAAATATTTCCTTTCTCAATTATAAGTCCTATTTGACAAAAAAAGACGTCTGTTCGTATGTATCTCGCATAACTCAAAAACGATTAGCCGTTGAATGTTCAAATTCTGGATTTAAGACTGTTGTAATATCTTGTTGTGGCACCTCATTGATAGCAATGGATTGAACCAAAAGTGTCCAAAAAAGCAGAAATTCCAAAAAAATTGGATTTTGTACTTTTTCTTAACTGCAGTAATAAGCCCTCATTGAGAGCTTTTCAACGATATATCATAAGTAGTACTTATTTTCATTGGTTCCACAGTTATAGCCAAATAAAAATTTAATTAAGGAAATATTTAATATTTAAGGAGAAGCACATTGGTTCAAACTCCTTTCTTTTTTTTTTATTTATTAATATATATATATATATAATTATTGACCTCTGATTGTAAAAAAGGTTTTACGATAAATAATAATTCAATAATAACAATAAAAAAGTATGAAAAAACATCAGAAATTAATTAAAATTTTATGTACCTTTAAAAATGTGTATATGTAATTCAATAAGAGTACAAGGAAGTCATGTGGGGGTCAACATTAGATTTTTTCCAGAAGTAAATATGCAATCATTTTAATATATTAAAACAACCGGAAGATTAAAAAAAATCTAGGTGAGTCTTTATCCAAATTGATAGATTTAATTCTGTTACCTGTTTTTAAACCATTTTTTCTTCTCCCTTTATCATTCTCTCTCTCTCTCTCTCTCTCTCTTAAATTTAATAATAGATGAAAGATAGAACTGATGTTTACCATCGATTAGGCTGCATTTCCGCCTTATTATTGGCTATCTGCCAATCAACATAGACCCCGCCATTTTTATAGAAATACTTTTCCACAGATTAATAAAAATTGAAATGAAATAAATATTTCTATCATAAAATTAATAAATTTAATTTAGTTAAAAATTACTTCTACGTACATTAACGAGTATATATCGCATCTGGGGAAAAATAATTCATTCCCTCAGTGTTAACATTCTGGATTAATTTTATTTTTTATTTTTTCCCCTACTAAAGAGAAAAAAAAAATTGTTTCTTATATTAATATTTATCTCAATATTTTTTAAAACTGTAACAGATATAGCTCACTATATGCAAGTGGCATTAGACAGCTTTCCTTGAGAGTAATAATACTTATTACACTGTATAAAGTACAACATTATATACATACACACACACACCCACCGGGTTGGTCTAGTGATGAACGCGCCTTCCCTAATCAGCTGATTTGGAAGTCGAGAGTTCCAGCATTCAAGTCCTACTAAAGGCATTTACTTTTATACGGATTTGAATACTAGATCGTAGATACCGGTGTTCTTTGGTGGTTGGGTTTCAATTAACCACACATCTCAGGAATGATCGAACTGAGACTGTACAAGACTACACTTCATCTGCACTCATACAAATCATCCTCTGAAGTATTATCTGAACGGTAAATACCGGAGGCTAAACAGGGAAAAAAAAAGACTATAAGTGAAGGCGATAATGCACTAAATTTCATTCATAAACTGTTAGGGTAGTTTTATTTGTGAACAGCAAAGGTATTTGCTCTTAAAGAACTTTATACTTGCCTTATCTATTGTACTATTGTAGTTAATACAAGACCAGTGGTTAAAAGTGTTAAGACTAGCAGTCATGCTAATGTTTTTTTGTCAATGGGACTGATTTCTGGTTTTCATTATTTATCTACCTGTGAATAAATCCTGACCATTACTTTAAATTCTTTTGTATGTAATCACTATTTATTGTTATTGTTGTGATTACTATGATTAATATTTGTTTATTATTGACATTGATTATTATTATTGTTTGCTGTTGTCATCATTATTATTCTGATTATTATTATGGTTGTGATTACTATTTCTATTATTTGTTATATTATTGTCATTTACTATTATTATTACTACTGTCATTATTGTTGTTATTATTATTATTATTATTATTATCGATCTGTCTTGTTTCACTTATATTTTTAAACCAATAAATTGTGATTATATAAACATCTTCAATTGTCAATCTCTCAATATTCTTTTTATCCTGTTTTAGCCTCCGGGAATTACCGTTCAGGTATTACTTCAGTGAATGAATGAGGATGATATATATGAGTGTAAATAAGGTATAGTCTTGCACAGTTTCAGTTCGACCGTTCCTGAGATGTGTGGTTAATTGAAACCCAACCAACAAAGAACACCGGTATCCACGATCTAGTATTCAAATTTGTATAAAAGTAATTGACTTTACTAGGACTTGAACGATCTCTCAATATCCTGATCGAGCCGCGAACACGCGGCAATATGTCTAAAACAACATGCCGTGAGTATTCGTAATCAATGCCCAGAAAATATTACTGAAAATAAATTGATGAAAATTTGTATATACGTTCTTCTTAGATTTAAGTGCACACTAAGGATTATTTTGAAAATTACGAGTTGAAAGGTTTAAAAAAGAAAAAAATGAAATGTACTTTTTTTTTAAATCTCTGGGAAAAAAATAAAGATATCAGCTTAATGTATATTGTGTGTAATCTTCATGTGAATATATAAAAAAACCATTATATTTTTTTTTAAATCACAAGTTTAAAAGGTTAAAATGGATTTAAAAATTTGTATTAACCCCTGTTTATTTTTTTAATTTCTCGGTATCAAATGAAGATATCAACATGATTTTTGGCGTGCATCATCTTTACGTGAACATCAAAAACATTTTTCTAGATTTTTGAAACTCGATCTTGAAAGATGTGAAGAAAGGTAAAAATATATTTTAATTAATTATTTGCAAATTTTTCTCATTTCTGACTATACTAAGCGAGGTATTCACTAGATTTGGGCTTGCAAATACTCTTCAGTTAAATATTTAAAAACCATTTGGGTTTTTCAATTTCAATTTTTTAAGGGATGCGAATGTGTACGGCGCGGAGGTTCAACCAACACAGATACTGTCACTATTATTGTATGTGCGACGCAACTGGCTGCACCCGCCTTGGTTACTTGACTAAAAATATATAATTAAAATTAAAAATTGAACACACGGGAAACGCAAGTAACTATACAGGGTGGGTGAAACCGCGACGCGGATGCTAATATATAATATAGTAAGAACTGATGATATTCTATTTAAATTACTATGCTATTTAGAAGTAGTAGTTTTTAACAGGTTAAATATTAAGTATGGAAAATTTATGAGTATGAAACGTATTTATACGTAAGGAATCTAATAATTACTTTTTTACCGTGCCAAAGAATGTACCGTGCCAAGGAAATGTCCGTCTATAACTTGAAAATTACGAACATCCCTTTACATTAGAATTATTCTATATAGAAGAATAGAACAAGAAGTAGAGAATATAAAAGATGAAGACAAATTTAGTTTCACAAAAAACAAGAAACACGAGAAACATTTTTAGTTCTTAGATTAATTTCAGGGGATAAATGAAATTAAATTAAAAATTAGTCGTACATCCATAGTTTTTTCCGAGTTCGAAAGTATTTTTTATTTTTTTTTAACAACAATAAAAATGAAATGTAAAGAAGTGAGGTATATTAAAATAAAGAATTGCTATTAATTTTTAAAAGAATCAAGTTAACTGCAATAACAGTGAAAAATATATTAAGGAAAAGCTAGCTGAAATGTAGAATAATGTGGGACAAACTGCATCATGTCTTACTTTACTTTCTATTTTTCATATATATGGTATCTAAAAAAAAAAATTCCAGTACATCTTCTAAAAGTGAAAATGGAGAAAGAAAACTCATATAAATATCGATTCATAACTTTCCGTTTTCAAGTTCGAACTTGCGAAAAAATTTATCCTAATATTTTCACCAAGCGTAAAATTAAGTAATACACAATTTCTTCGAACTAAAATAAACTGTTAAATTTGTTTGGTTTCATAACCAAATCGTTTTTCATATTTAGTTGATGTTACATAGATTTCTTGTATGCAAAATTTCATCAAATGTTGTTACAAAAATTTATTTGGTAACTGGAAGTTTAACGAATGTTATTGTACGTTAAGTTACATTTTATGACAACAATTTTTTGTGATTTACAATTACTTTCTAAAAGATATATAGACATATAGGTCTAGGATGTTTTATTAAAACTACACTTCAAAAAGGATATAAATTACCATGAATTTAATTATGGCTTCATTTTATTCTGGATGCAAAAATCAAAGAGAAATTTATCACAGATTATAACTCAAAAAAGAAACGTTTATCGGGACAATTCTTAAATTAATTTTTTATTTTTTTATTTATAAAGTATATTATAAAAATTCTTTCAGTTATCTTTATGAGACAATCTGTAGAAGAAGTAAATAAGAAAGTTTTTTTTTTTTAACGACACAACTTTACAATCTGTTCGGCAAGATAATTGAACAATAAGTAAATATGGTGTATTTGAACTAACATTTAGTTGCCACAAACCCAGTGGCTTCTGACTTAATAATGAAATAGAAGAGCACTCCGTACGAACAGACCATAAACTCGCCTAATTGAAACGATAAGACAAACCAAGAATATTGTTCCTCAGCAATCTTGAGAAGTCACTGACCGTATTATCTAATAAATTGACCGCCAAATAATTCGGGTGCCGATCCAAACGATTTTGATACCGTAGACTGACGAGAGAGATTTCCTGCCGAATGGTTTGTAACTTAATATCATTATCCTTAAGGCTATTACTTATGTACCAGGGTATGTTGAGCATTTTCCGCAGTATTTTTGTTTCGTAGCGTTCAAGTATGTCAATACTGTAGTTGCACGCTATACCCCATAATTCAAGCCCGCAAGTCCAAACAGGCTTCAAAACGGATTTATAAATCAATAATTTACTTTCTGCTGAAAGCCGAGATTTACGTCTTCTCAGCCAGTATATGTGTTTATATTTGAGATCCAACTGTTTCCGCTTAGAAGTGATATGTTCCGTCCAAGTAAGTTGTCGATCAAGATGAAAACCAAAATATTTACAGTCTTGAGATCTCGCAATCGAAACATTGAAGATAGAACAGGACAGTGTTCCTTACGAAGGGTGAACCTGACGTACTTTGATTTATTCGTTTAATTTTCCAACATGTAAGTCACGATTCGAGGAGAATGATATAATCTTGAATACAACAAGACGCAGTAGTCGGATTTTCATGGACAGCAAGAATTGCAGTATCGTCAGTAAATGTTGCAACTGTGGTATTGGGATTGAAATAATTTTCCAATGAAAAGATTGTTAGCATTCCCAGATGATTTATTTACAATTGTTAAATCTAGCAATAAGTAAGAAAATCTTACTAAAATTCAAAATAGACTAAAATTAAATTCAAAAATTTATTTTTTTAAATAAAATTTAAAATAGAAAATTTAGAAGAAAAAAACAAATTAGTATAATAAAGAAATAAATAATAATCTAGAAAACAAAAACACTGTATCAAAAGTCAATCAATTTTTACTTCCTAATACGAAGTACAAGGAGGTATTGAAATAGACTTCAAAGGAAATATCTATTTTGACTATTCCTGAATCCATTTTGACTATTCCTGAATCCATTTTGACTAGTTTCGGCGTGACGTTTGTACGTACGTATGCATCTCACATAACTAAAAAACGATTAGCCGTAGAATGTTGAAATTTTTGATTTAGGACTGCTGTAACATCTAGTTGTGCACCGCCCCTTCTGATTGCAATCAACTGGACCAAAAGGCTCCAAAAATAGTCCAAAATCCAAAACATTTGGATTCAAAACATTCGGATTTACAGCTAAGTAGAACTCAGCCCGAGAGAATGTCCTTGTACTCTAAGGGAGCCTCCCCACTCACCAACAGTACGTCGGGTACGGCAGGTCAGCCCCCACGGTCGGATCCTTTAAGTGCCTGCCCCTAATCTCCAACGGACAGTAACCGAACCCGACTATGTCGTTCCCGGGCCGCCCGCCAGGGACCGGGACTCGGTCGTAGACGTTACCTGCCTCAAACCGCAGAAAGGAGAGACCAGGTTCGGCTATGCCGTCCGCAGCCCCCTCCCCCCATGGCCATCGGTCTTAACTTATTCCTATCCTATAAGCCCATGGAGTCCCAACCCGACTATTGGAAGCCACACATAGGCGTGTGACCTCTGATGTATGGGGCTCTCCATCCTTCCCTGTGCTAATATCTCCGTTGATTCCCCTCAGCCTCCTTGGCAATCAGGACGTCGACCGCGAATACCTCGAACTCGACTGACTGCAGAGGTTGGCAATAATTATCTATACGAAGACGAAGGAAAAGTCTATGGATGAATAAGTTCCCATAATTCATTGTTAGGACTGTATTCCTATTAAAGCAGATCAGGCTCTAAGATGGAGGTAACAAAGATATAAACACTGTGGATGAAAATAAATATTTATATTATATAAAACTGTTAACTGAGGATGTAAGATGTAGTATCTTGAGATTAAAAAATTATAATAAAACGTAAAGTAAGTTATAATATCAACGAATCAGTTGATCGATTAAAAATGACTTTTTAATCAAAAGAAGAATTGATTCACCTGTAAATTGATTATTATAAAATCAATCCTTTGAAAATTTGTTTTAATTTTAAAGAAACATAAAATATAGTTCAAAGCATTTTTATTAATAGAATATTTTAAATAAAATCATATTTTTTTATAGCGAAGACTTCGTTTACATCCTTTCAGGGGTGAACACATTTTTGCGTTTTCTTGTCTTTTAGGATATACAACATGCAAAAATTTTACAAAAAATATAACAAAGAGATAAATTTTTAATAGATTTTGTAGATATATATATGTGTTTCTTTTTTTTTAAATTAAGGATTCTCTTGGAAATTATTATTTTATTTATTTTTATCCTTTGTCATTAAAATAAAATATTTATGAAATCTTATTCCTACTTTTAGTATATCTATAGAACCGATTTAATATTCATATCAAAATAATACTTTAAATAGATTTTAAACATATTTTTCTCATTAAAAATATATATTTTATAAAACATGAAAAGTTTTTATTAATCTGATTGGTCTTCTTTTTTTTAATATTGAAACAAATATTTCAAAAGACTTCATCATGCGTAGGTACTAAATGAACGCAAAGAAATACAAACGGAGAAAAAATATTGCAAAAACTGAAAAAAAAAATTATGGAAATGATCATTAAACATATTTTTAATTAATAATTCTTTCTATTCAGTTGAATTCTTTCTTCTTTCTTTTCAATATCCTTCCTCGTTAAAATAGATTTGAGTTTATTAAATTAAATTATATTTACTAAAATATATCTTATAATTACATGTTATTAATATTATATTACTATTATATACTATCAGTAAGTTTTTTAACTCGGTAAGTTTTTTATTGGGGAAATTATTTCCCCAATAAAGCGTCAAAAATGCATATATAAATAAATGTGTGCTTATAAAACAACTTGTACTGACTGACTGATTCATCAACGCCTAGCAAAACTAGAGAAAATAAATTGATGGAAATTTGTGAATATAATATCTTACAGTGTAAGTGCACACTAAGAAAGAATTTTTTTTGAAATTCAGAGTTCAAAGGGTTAAAATGAAGTAACAATGAAATATACTGTCTTTTTTTTATTTTCCTATAACAAGTGAAGATATCAACTTTATTTTTTGTGTGTCAAATCCTCATATGAATATTTAAAAATGAATTTTTAGATTATTAGAAATTTTCAGTTAAAGGATTAAAATGAATTTTGAGTTTATTTTAAAACCCGGCTATTTTTTTTTTTTTTTTTTTTTTTTTTTTTTAATTTCTCAGTATCAAATGAAAATATCACATGATTTTTTATGTATAAACACGTAAATATCTAAAACGTTATTTCTAGGTTTTTGAAATTCGACCTTGAAAACAGTGAAGAAAATTTTTTTAAAAATGTCAATAATGTTTGCATAATTTCCCCATTTTCGACTATAAAAAACATAAAATAAAAAAACTGGCCGCGATGAGAAACGCAAGTAACCCCATATAGAGCGGGCGAAGCCGTAATGTGGATACTATTTGACAAAACCGAAAAACTGGAATGCAAACTTCATTTGCAAAAAAAAATAATAATAATAATATTTGAAACACCTAAGATAAACAAAATACGGAAAAATTAAACTCATGGAAAAATTTAAATATATAGGCATAGTATTCTACAAAATAGAATAAATAAAAATATGTTCAGAAAATCGGTAAAATAAAATGGAAATGGTTTTCCAACTAACCAATAATCTATACAGTAAAAGATCGATTTTTTACAATGTCAGTGATTTTAAAATTCAGTAATTACACCATGGTTATAAAACATGAAAGTCATTACGTGACAAAACATCAAATAAAATAATTAAAGAAACCTAAATAATAATTTGAAAAGGAAAAAATAATTCTAAGAAAAATATTAAGCCCGAAATAATATGAAAACAATAAAAATGTTTTAAGATCAAACGAGAAAATTTGAAAGCATAATCGACAAATTAAAAACAAAAAGATAATTTTTCAAGATTATTTAAAGAGAATGAATGAGAAAATATAGTCAAGAAAGATTTTCAGCGTCTTCTCTAATACAGAAAAAAGGAAGAAAATAATTGGCTTCTAAAGGTATTAAAGGATTTCCAAAAGATCGGAGAGAACAAGAAATTTTAGACAGAGAAATTTTCCAGAATGAAATAAATGATTCAAAGAACCTTAAGCCGGAAGAGGAAATAACAACAGAACATAGGAAAAGACTAAAACTGAAAGATAACCGAACATTAAAGCCTCAAAGGAAAAATATTATTTGTTCACGCGGTTCATATTTGGTTAATTAAAAAAAAAATCTGATATGGACACCACACGACTTCCTTGTACGCCTGTTAAATTACATACATACATTTTTTGCTGTATTTCATTTAAACTTATTTCATTTGAAAGTGAGATACGATTCTCCAATCCTTTAATAAAGTGTAAACTCAATTGCTGTTTTTAACAACATCAAATATTTATACAATTATTAATTCAATAATTTTGCATGAAATACAAGGTTATCATAAAAGAATGATGCGGTTTCAGTAATTCATAGGAAGATTGTAGGGAAATTTCTAGATGTTATATTGGTATCCCTGAAAGCCTCCGACCCAAAATATTGTTTATCAGCAGTTGTAACCACAACGTCAGTACTTGTATTTTTGTTGCGGTGAGTTTAGTGAGTTACTATGTTCTTGGATAAAGACAAAGAAAAGTGTGTTTTATTGATGGCCGAATTAAAATCCGTAATTTTAGTTCAACGTGCGTTTCGACGTGAATTCGGAAGAGATCCGCCACACAAAAATAACATACCACGTCGGTTAAACGATTCGAAGAAACCGGATCGGATAAGAAATAAAAATCAACCGGCAGACCAAGTGTACCAGATGAAACGGTTGAGCTAATAAGACGATCGGCAATTAGAAGTCCTGGGAAGTCCATCTCCCATCGAAGCGTCAAATTAGGTATTCCAAAGTCAACAGTTCACAAAGTTTTACATAAAAAACTGAAATTACACGCTTATAAAACCCAGATACTGCAGGAATTGAAACCCGATGATGGTGTAAAATGTTACAATTTCGCTGTTGAAATGTCGGACAGAATAAGTGAAAACCAATCGTTTTTAGACGATATAATTTTTACAGACGAAGCTACATTCCATGTGAATGGATGTGTTAACAGACACAATTCACGAATACGGGGCTCCGAAAACCCACACGCAATTATCGAGAAACAACGCTATTCGCCTAAAGTTAATGTTTGGTGTGGTGCGATGAAAAATCGTGTAATAGGGCCTTTCTTCTTTGCTGAAAAAATAATTAATGGAGTTACGTATCTTGATATGTTAACCGATTATTGCTTTCCTCAGCCGGATGAACTCGAAAACATTCATCGACTTCCAACAAGATGGTGCTTCCATGCACTTCAATGCGTCGGTCACGGACGCTTTGAACGAAAAATTTGGAGATCGATGGATAGGCCGGCAACGACCCGTACTTTGGCCTCCAAGGAGTCCAGACCTGACACCTTGCGATTTTTTCTTGTGGGTGTACATCAAAAGCGTTGTTTATACACAAGAAATTCGCCACCTAAACCGCTTAAAAAACAGGATTAATGAGGCAATGACAACCATTAACGAAGAAATGTTTACTAATGTTTGGAGAGAAGTTGAGTATCGTTTGGACATCCGTCGAGCGACTAAGGGTGCACATATTGAAATTTATTAATTATGTAAAAAAATGTTTGAGACGACAAATTTGGAAAATAAAAAACATAAACTGTAAGTAATTCTGTTTTAATTTAAAACATGTTCAAAACCGCACCATTCTTTTATGACAACCCTGTATTATGATCGAGTAAAAGTCCCTTTATTACTCGTATTACTAGATCAGTATTATTCGTATCTTCGTGAATTGCTGATCATGCTGATTAACATAAGTTTCAGATTTCTGGTGTATCGTATAATTAAAAGTTAATAATAAACTATTCCGTTTAGTGAACTCCTGTATGCTTGTTACAAATGTTAATTTCGACCTTACGGTGAAAAATATTCAGTTTTTATTATTGGATTATTTGGTGAATTATCAAAGATGAAAAAGAAACAATCATTCATGAAAAAGAAAGACACCATGAAGAAATATACCTCAGAAAAACGATAAGAAGATGAATATGAAGGGGAAGAAAACGTTAAGAACAAGGGAAAAATAAAAAAATTAAAAGAAGATGATAAATACAAAAAAGGAAGAAAACGTTACGACCAAGGAAAGAATAAAAAAATTAAGAGGACGATGAATATAAAGACAGACAAAATTCGAAAACTAGAGAACGTGTACACAAATTAAGATTAGATGAATTGCATAAAACCAAAGAGCGATTAAATTATTGCCAACAAAAAACAAATTAACAAAACGATGATGAACTCTGTCTTAGGGAGAATATTGTTCGACAGTATCAGAGGAATAATGAATTAAAAGATAAGAATTTTTTGCAAATTAAATTAGATTGGGCATGTATACCTCGGTATATGTTGTTTTTGTGAAAGTATATTTTTCAATCACTCTGAGATTAATTTTAATGTAGATAAAATTAAACAGAAATTTCAGAAAAATTAAAGAGAAATTCCAAAAATAATACGATTTTAATTATAATTTTCAATTAATATTAAATTTTCAGATGTTTCACCAAATCTATTTCATATGCACATGTGTAATAATTTCTATTAAATTACGTAAACGCTTTTTTAAAAGTGCATAAAATTTTATTTTACTAACAACTTTCGATTTTTTCATTTTTTTTTTTTTTATTACTTTTAAATTATTATTTATTGCAACTTTTTTTTTATAATCACGAATCAATAATTAATAGATCAATATATTAAAATTTAAAAAAAATAATAAATAAAAAAGGAGATTAAGTCTGATTCGAACCGATATGCCATCCCCTAAGATCCACATATTTCCATAACTAAACTTTTATTTGGCTATAACTCTGGAACCAATGAAAATAAGTACCATTTATGATATATTGTTGAAAATCTCACAATGAGAGCTTGTTACTGCAGTTAAGAAAAAGTCCAAAAACCAATTCTTTTGGGCTTTTTTGGACACTTTTGGTTCAATCGATTGCAATCAAAAGGGGAGGTGTACAGCCAGATGTTACAACAGTCCTAAATCAAAAATTTCAACGTACGGCTAATCGTTTTTGAGTTATGCGAGATACATACGTACGTACAGAAGTCACACCGAAAATAGTCAAAATGGATTCAGGGATGGTCAAAATGGATACTTTCGTTGAAATCTGAAAAACCTAAATTTTTCGCGATCTCAATGAAGTAAAAGTTATTTCGATTAAACCTTTTCTTATTAGGTAGGATTCGGAAAAACTAATGAATGTTTATCAATTGAAAACTAACGTGTTTTTATAAATTAGGGAAAAACTTTATTTTTGAAGAAAGACTTTTAATTCACTGGTTAAACGCTGAAAAAAATTTTAATAACATAAGGACGACACTAAGTCGTGACACTTTTTTATGCATATTAAACATTCAGTAATAAAAACAATTTTTAACTGAGAAAATGACTTTTCCCCACCCAATATTTATATTTTCTAAATTTCAATCGAGGTAACCATGAATACCCATGAATAAGAATGTTAAATGTTCGAAAAGTAATCGATCCTGTAAAATAAGAGACGCTATTTTGATTTAATATTACTGTTCCCTAAATAATACTGTTCTGGATAATTTTATGTTTTAAACCTTTCTAAATAGAATAGAATATACTGATTTATATGTATACAAATATAACGCGGTCGGTAATATATATATACCAATAACTGGAAATTTGATCTAACAAGAGTACAATTGTTAGCAGAAACTCATATTTGATATGTATTAATAGAATACATATATATATATATATTATAATTACTTATGTAAAACAGAAGGAAACGATCTAACGTATTCAACTATGAACGCAAGTTTGTAAATGGTCTGTCTTGCACATTATTACAAATAATTATTATCATTCTGTTACGTTATGAACAACTTGACGGAGGATGTCGTTGAACTGTATGTATGTTTCTATCTACAGCATTCATCGTTTCACATTAAGTTTAACTAGTTTAGATTTAGCTTTTAGTATTAGTAAAATAGCTTCAGTATTTCGTGTAGCATGAGCTTTATGAATTTGTTAACTATGTTATATGTAATTATAAAGATTAAGTCTTTGAATATGCATGCATACTGTTGATACACATATTATACAAGTTAAAATTCAAACAATAGATTTAGATCTTTACATAGAGATTATAAAGTTATCCCTATGAGCACAAACGCATATATATATAAACACTTACAAGCGTAAGTATACATACTCCCAACGCATACTCAAATACAAAATAATTCGTCTCTTTATTAAATTTATTTATTTTTATTTATTAACTTTACGTTTATTTAACAAATAATAGATTTGTATTTTTAACAAAATAATATGATTTAAATTATATTTCGATTTTCTTTTTTAATCTAATCAATTTCAATTAATTAATTTAACGAAGTAAAAAATTTTCAAATTTAAAATTACGTTATTACGTTAAAAATACGTTATAAACAGAGTGATTCAAAAGGAAAGGAAAATAATTTGATAACTGATGATTCTGGAGGTTAAAATAACGATAATAGTACGTACGTCCCAAAAACACACGTATGTCCCACGAATGTCCTAAAAACCTTTTGTTACCGATCAACGGCTAGCGAAACATTTCGCCCGGATTACAGTTTCCCCGTTGAAATAAGATTATACTACATTTTTACGGCGGTTTATAAGTTTTTTTATGTTTATTGACTTGAAATATCCAATAAAACAGATTTCAAGATATCAAACAGAAAACTTTGATGACAAAAAACACGTTGTTTTTAGGAATGAAGTACAATAAATTTGTTAAATGATTAATAACTCGTAAATTCTATTACTAAAATTTATAGAGAATTTAATTTTGAGAAAATTAATTTAGTAAGTTCCATGAAAATCAACACTTTTTTTCAGGTGAAGGATCATAAGAAAGTATCAAGATTACTCCTTATATAACGCCTTAACAATTTCAGTATAACCGCATTTCACTTGGGGAACTGAAATCCGAGCGAAATTTTTCGCTAACCGTAACTTTATAAGAAAGTGTTATCGGACTATGATTATACGATTTTTTTCCTTATTTCAAACTCAAGAATCAGTTTCCAATTTATTGCCCTTTTCTCCTGAATTACTCTGAACGTAACAAAAAAAAATTAGATTTATTAATGTTTAATTCTAGATTATTATAATAGTACAGTATTATAATAGGCCTACTTTTTGCAATAACTGTTGTTTTTCAACGGATTTTTACGACTAAGATGTCGTTTTAACAAAAAAAAAAAAAAATGCTTCATAGTTTTTATAATATAACACAATTTCATAAATCTAATAATTTCTGAGTTATTTAAGATTGAAAAATTGAAACGACCACCATTTTGAAATTTGTCAACGAAGAGTATCGCTATTATTTTTCCTATTGAAAAATGTTAGTTTAAAATGAATTACAAGATTTTATTGCGTTATCTACAACCGTTTTTTTTAAATAATTTTTTTCTTAAAAAACACAAAACAGCGGACAGGCAGAAAAATATGCGTTTTCGGACCTATGTTCATTGGATATTTTTTCTTCAGTTTAAGTAGAATTATTTCGTAGAGTTTGGTCTCACCTTTTAAGGACACTCTGTATATACAGAGTGATTCAAAGAAACGGGAAATTTTGAAAGTTGTGTAGGTAGACGTGGGCGATTGGTACCACTTGATAAGTGGTGCCAGTCTCTCTAACCTAACCTGCCATTTAGTTGTCATGGATCCTTGGAGTGGTGCGCAACGTGCATTTGCTGTCAGAGCGTTTTACAAAAACAATGACAGTGTGGAGGGAGCGAGTAGAGAATTTCTCCGTCATTTTAATCTGGGACGGCACGACCGTGATCCATCAGCACGTGCAATTAAAACATGGATATCTAATTTTGAGGAAACCGGTTCGGCAATGAAAAAGAAACCTCCAGGCCGTGAGCGAACCGTCCGTACACCACAGAATGTTCAAACTTTACAAGATGCTGTCACACGAAGTCCACATCGGTCAATCCGTCGTCTCTCAGTATCTTTACAATCGCATAGTTCAAGTGTTCGAAGAATGTTAGTGAAGGACTTGCAATACCATCCGTACAAGTTGCAGATCGTCCAGAAACTGAAACCGAACGATGCAGTTGTGCGCGCACAATTCTGTAATGTAATGCTTCAGAAGATAAATAATGATAACGAAGAGTTAGTTCACGAACTGTGGATGTCAGACGAAGCGTATTTCCACCTCAGTGTATTTGTTAACAAGTAATTTCAGATACTGGGCACAAGAAAATCCTACGCAGCTACACCAGCGTCCGTTGCACAGCCAGAAAGTGACCGTGAGGTGTGCTATGTCATCTTACGGTGTTATAGGCCCGTATTTTTTTGAGGATGACGATGGTCTTGCGATTACAGTGACGTCGGCTCGTTATGTAGCCGTGCTTGAAACCTTTGTTGTGGAACAACAAAAGAGATTTCCACCGATTCTTTACACAGCCTGGTTTCAACAAGACGGAGCAACGTCACATACTGCACGAATATCGATGGCAGCTGTACGCCGATTGTTTGGACAACGTGTCATTTCACGAAACGGTGACATTAGATGGCCTCCCTGATCGCCTGATCTCTCAGCTTGCGATTACTTTTTGTGAGGTCGCCTTAAAAGCAAAGTGTTTCGCAGTAGACCTGTTACAACGGAAGAACTGAAGGCAAAGATCCGAGAAGCGATTGCGGAAATTCCAGTCGAGATGTTACGTCAAACCATGAACAATTTAACGAAGAGACTTCGTGAGTGTTTACGTAGAAGAGGAGGTCACCTGGAAGATGTCATCTTTAAAAAATAAAATAAAATGTATGTATCCTAAAATGGCAACATTTGTACAATTACGTGAAATAAAATTCATTTTCTATAAAAAAATTTTCGTTAACGTTATTTAATTTTTTAAATTTACCGTTTCTTTGAATCACTCTGTAGAATAATAATACAGTGCGTCGATCTCCATGGTTAAATGGCAGCGTCTCTCCCTTTTATTCATATGGTTGTGAATTAGAATCCTGGACAATTTTAGCATTTTTCCACACGCAATTAAAATGATTTTTTTATCGAAAAAATATATATAATTTTAATAAATATAAGGTAATTGTAACATGGCGTAACAGGAAGCAACTAACGGTCTCTACATGGTTTAGCGTGACAGATGGCGGGATTCGGACAAACGAAGATTGACCTATGGGCTCATAAGTGATGTCAGAAACTGAGTGCAGGGAAAGCATGGTAACACAGCCTACGAATTCACTCCAGTTCCTGTCTGGTCATGGATATTTCCGGGACTATCTGTACAGGATGGACAGATTCAATACAAGTCGTTTTCATGATTGCGGCGGACTAGATACAGCAGAGCATGTGGTGTTCTTTTGCCCTAGATGGCGTAACTTAAGAGTAATGCTCGAGAATCAGGGTATGGAGGGGGCCAACAATATAATCGAGGTGATACTCAGCAGTAACGCCAAATGGGAATGTATCTTGACTACCATCACATCAATGTGATAGGAGACGTGGAGTTCGATGACGGGTGATCAAGGGGGGCCAGCTTCAGGTGGTGGACGGCGGGGGCTCCTCGGAGTCGTCGCTCTCGAAAATCCCCTGGGGACGCCTTCCGGTCATCTAGATTCGGATAGTAGAGTGCGCGGGTGATCATGCAGGGGCTGTATACATACCATATGGTTTAGATCCGGCCCCTGAATGATAAAACGGGGAGGTATTTTAGCGGATGGGAGCCCCGCACTGCCGTCAGTGCGAGCCTAATGGCGGCTAACAGAGCTTTTTCCTCCCATTACAGAAAAAAAGCAGTATATTTATTTATTGGAGAAAGAATATATAAATAATTATTTAGAGATAGAAAAAAACTTGGAAATATCTTTATGTTAGAATACAAGAAAATATCTCATACCAACATATTTTACAGAGATTGTTAAATTAATACTTAACGTATTTGTGCCTACAATTTTAAACAAACTTCTATACCGCTTGAAAAAGTTAAAAATATAATTTCAATTAAAAAGTATTTCTGGCTATAAATTACTAATACAAATACATATTTATTTATTTGTATTTTTATTTATGTAAATAAAGAATACAGTAAAAAACTTTTACGCTCAAGTAATATTGCAATATTAAAAAAATGTAATGTGGGCACTACATGACTTCCTTGTAAGCCTATTAAATTACAATAAACATTTTATTTAAAATGAAAAGTACATAAAATTTTATTTCATTAATAACTTTAATATTAATTAAAATATATTATTTATACTTTTTTATAATGTAATATTCTTTTTTTTATAATGTAATAATACTTTTTTATTTTTATTAAAACGAAAATTTGAAAGAATTCCTGCACTTTAAAATACACTTGCGTATCAATACCTAACGTACATAATCATACGTATAACTACGTACAGACGTCACGCCAAAGGATGGTCAAAATGGATATTTCCGTTAAAATCTGAAAACCGAAATTTTTCCCGATCGCAGTACTTCCAAGGAAGTAATAAAATAATTAGTAAATATTGAAAAGAATCAAAAACAATTAAATTTCAATTCGTTAAACTACAAAACGCGTAAAAAAAATGACTAAAATAAAATAGAATTTTATAAAGTAAAAGTTTTCAGAAAAGCTGTGATAAAGGAAAAATAAATTCAGTATACTAAAGGGTCAGTGAAGAAACATTTATGGGTTCTGTTGAACATTTTATGAACTCAACCAAGAAGTATTCATTCGGGAATTGTACACAGAATCTATACTAAGGTCTATCGACACAAAAATGTTAGCAAGGGTGACATTTAGAATATAAAACCTGAAATTCTGTTTATTTTTTTTCTGTATAGAAATTGTTAAATTTACTATTGCTAAGTTTACTATTATTATTATTACTGGTATTTAAAATATTGATTTAAATGAAAATATTAAAAAATAAAGCTAAATTACGTCAGAATCTATAGGAAATTTAATAGAACAATTTTATTTAAAAATAGTGTAAAATACTTTCAGTACTTTTATTTTTTCATCAGTAGCGTTACACTGCTGTAGCAACATAGTTATAAAGCATAGAAATTGGCCAAAGTTTTAGGTGTCGAGTTTTTCACAAATGTTAACACTTCTAGAACCCCTTAATTCAAAAAATACAAAAAGAAAAGGTTACAAAAATTTCCAAAAATATGTGTATTAGCCTGGACCGACTCAACATAATCTTTTTAAAAATGGCTCATACATTTTTATATATGGAAGCTTGATGGCATTAAATTTTAGTTAGAGAAAATTAAAAAAAAGGAGGTATTATTTTCATCTATTTGAATTTTTTACTGGCCAGGACGCTGTATGAGAAGAAAGTGCTTACTAATACGTGCAGTTGAAGGATTGGTAAATGGTGAGAAAGAGGGGAAGAAGAAGATTTCAGTTGATTGATGGGGTTGTGGAAAGAGGAAAATATCCGGAAACAAAAACGACTTGCACAGGACAGGAACAAGTAGACAGAGCAGCCATGGCAAGACTTGTCCCGTTGGCAGAACACATAAATGAATGAATGAATTTTTTACTTTCTGTATATTGGTCTTTGAAAATTTCATTATCAAATTACTAATTAGATTAATTAAAGTTAGTATTTGTTAGTATTTGTTTATTTGGATGTTTTTTTGTAAGAATATTCTGTATAGTTCAAAGAGATTTAAAGGTGCTTGTTGCTTATTCTTCTGTCTGTCATATAAGCTTGGTTATTTGAAAAGCTTTAAGTCAACCGGATTTTGGAATCGGTGGTAAATTATAATTATTTCTGAATAGTTTTTGTTTAATATTTCAAAACCTGTTGAAATGAAATTTATATATATATATATATATATTAACCCGTTGGGTTAGTCTAGTGGTTAAACTCATCACAAAGCGACAGTTCTAAAGTTCGAATACTTGTAAAAATAGTTGCTTTTATATGGATTTAAATGCTAGAATGTGAATACAGATGTTGTTTGATGGTTGGGTTTCAATTAACTACACGTCTTAGCTGTGGTCGACCTGAGTCTGTTCCAGACTATATGCTAATCGGTACATTTACCGTTACATTCCACTATATTTGCAGCTACGTCAACCCTGGCAAGCCGGTAGCAGGAAATGCATTTGTCTAAACACACACGCAATCAGACCGGGTAGTAACTGGAAAACTGGTTGGAGGACAACACATACATACACCCTTTCTAGAAATACAATTATTTTATACAAATATTAAAATATATATATATATGTGTGTGTGTGTGTGTGTGTGCGCGCGCGCGCGTATAGAATATAAAGTTATTTAAAAATATAAATTAGGATATTAATTTTACAGTTAAATATGTAACGTGTTCTCTTACTGTATCAGCTTTGCGGCTTGACGTTATTTAACCACTCCCAGAAAGTTCTTACCTGTAAACAAAAATAAATTGATTAATAATTACTAATGTATTAAAAATATTATTTTACCATTGGAATTTTTTTTTGACTCATAAAAAGTAAAAGTAAAGTTTGTTTCGTAACAGTTAGTTATTTTTATACAGATATGAATACTAGACAGTAGATACCGTATACTTTGGTGGTTGGGGTTAATTAACCGTAAGTTTCAGGAATGGTCAGTCTGAATCTGTGCTAGCCTACACCTCATATACATGTCATACATTCATCCTAATCTCAATTGCCCTTAGGGAGGAGGTTGTATTGTTCACTGGTTCAACAGATTGCAACGTACTCATTAGGAATAATAAAATGTTTTATAAAGTTTATTTACTGTTTTATACATTTCATCCGTCTACCAACTAGTCTATTATTTTATTTGTTTAAAAATGTGACACAGACAACAAAATAAATGATAAATGTACATTTCACGTGTAATAAAAAAAAAGCAATACAAAAGAAAACTTTATTTTTCTCTGATACAATATTTTAAAATTTGAATTAAATCCCTATTTTATTTCCTCAAATTCTCCTACTTTTGTCTACGTTTTAAAAAAAAATTGTAATTAATTAGAGATTATATTTGTAAGCCAAAGTATAGTTTTTAATTAATAAATAATTAGTTTGAAATTTTTTTTTTGTTTGAAACAAAAAATATGATTGAAGCAAAAAACAAAAAAAAACTTAGATTTGTTCGAGAAAATATACATTCAAAATAATTTTTTTTTTATTTTAAATTCCCGTCTAGCGCTATAGCTGTAGAAGAGAAAGTAATATAATCGGTTCAATTAGGACATATGCGGTTTTCATACAGAATCTTGACGTTTCGACACTTAAGGAACCCAAAAACCAAAAGGAATTTTTCCAGATGTTCGTATGTACGTGTGTATGTACGGTGTCGCTATCTAAATCATCTTATATCTCCAGAACTATTGGACCGATTTTGACCAGATTCATCAGATTACTTCTATATGTATGGGGCATTTTACCCATTAAATCTTCAACTTAAAAGGTCAAGGGAATAAGACTGTAGAGTAAGGTCACCCTCAGTATCTGGAGATTTCGCCTAATTAAGGTCATATTTTTCCTAGGCACATTTGTTAACAATTAAAAAATAATATTTGTAAAACAAATTTTAGCAAAATCGCATTCCCATCCCAAGTCCCAAGGAATGCTCTAAATAAACTAGTGGCTAAGTAGGTAATGCGTCAACAGGACCCCTCTCACCACAAGGAGCGATGACGTAGCACTGACGTACAGCTGCTATAGTCGACCGCTATGTTGTGACGTCACATGTGAGCGGTAAAATTAAATAATTGAATAATATTTAAAGTGTAAAAAGTATTGAGAGTGGCCGCTAGTACCTCCACACCCGCGCGATTAAAATAACATATGCGCGCGTGCTTTAGTTAGAATCATTGAATTAAATAAACAAAAAATATTATATTTAAATAAAACGATAAATATTTTAAATTAAGTTGTGTGTATGTATGTGTAAGCCGTGTATCAGAAAAAACCGCGCGACGGGAAACTCCAACACCTGTGTGGTCGGTTTTTTAAAATAAATTTGTTATTCTGATATTATTTTTGACAAGATAAAAATATGTTCTACGAAGAATTTTCATAAAATACATCGTACCTTCCCTCCCAAAGTCATCCAAGTTTTCAAAAATGGAATAAAATCAATTTTAATGATATTACTTATCTGTACATTAAAATATTTTTTTTAAATAAAGTGTCCCAAAATTAGTTTACATATTCATTTTTTTTTTTAATAAAACTCATTTTTTATGTGATAATTGATAATATTTTTTCTTAATTAAAAAGTAGTGGCATGGGGTTATGTGTGACACAAAACTTGTGACAAATGATCGCCTCAGCTTTAGTTGCACATGTTCACTCTTTTGACAAAATTTTCTAAAGTACGTTGACAGAATGTTCAATGTTGAATCGAATTTCTTCTCTGAGGTCATCAATTGTTTATAGTTTACTGATATACACTTTATCCTTAAGATTAAAAAGCAAACGGTGTCATGATACATGATCTTGACGGCCAATTCACATCACCTCGCTGCAAGATAACATGATCATTAAATTTTTCTTGCAGTAACTGCATGATTTCATTGGCAGTGTGGCATGTTGCAACTTCATGTTGAAACCACATATCATTCACATTCATATTATTAATTTTAAGCCGTAAAAACTTTGATATAATCTCACGATATCAAACCCCATTGATGTAACGGAATCTATATTTTCATCTTCTAAGAAGTAAGGTTCAATCAATCCCCCACCCCCAAAATCTGTACCAAACCGTGATCCGTCGAGGATGCTTAGGAAGTTCTTCAATTTTTTTTTTGATTTCTGATCCCCAAATCCGATAATGTTATTTATGGACAAAGCTTGTAAGAAGAAAATATGCCTCATCGCTAAATATGATTTTTTTTTTCGAAAACTTATCAATTCATTGCGTTATTTTTATGTGTACGCGTTGTCGTTGTTGAAGTGTTTAATTTTCCAAAATTTAACTTCAATATTTACTGATAACAGCATATAAAAATTTCTATTATAGTTTCACCGAGAAAGAAATGGCGGCAAAATTAAAATATCAGTTCATTTTGGGATACCTTTACGAAATAAAATAAAGGATAACACATCCACCCACACCTACACACACGCGCGCGCAAACACACAAAGAGAGAGAGAGAGAGAGATACAAGATTTGCAATTATTCTTTTAGTATTTTTTGGATTTAAAGAATTTAAAAAAATGTTAAGTAGAAAAATTGGTGATGATAGAATTTAATTTTTATTAATAGATAAATATACGAGAGCCTTTTTACTTCCTTGTTCGAAGTAAAGAAAGTATTGTGATCGCGAAAAATTTTGATTTTCAGATTTCAACGGAAATATCCATTTTAACCACCCCTGAATTCATTTTGACTAGTTTCAGCGTGACGTATCTCGTATAATTCAAAAATGATTAGCCGTAGGATGTTGAAATTTTGAATTAAGGACTGTTGCAACATCTAATTGTGCACATTCCTTTTTGATTGCCATCGACTTGATAAAATTTCCAAAAAAAGCCCAAAATGCAAAAACATTTGGTTTCGGACATTTTATAAACTGCAGTAATAAGACCTCATTTACAGCTTTTCAACGATATATCATAAGTGGAACTTATATTCATTGGTTCCAGAGTTATAGCCAAATAAAAGTTTAATTAAGTATATTTAGATCTTAAGAGAAGACCCACCGGGTTGGTCTAGTGGTGAACGCGTCTTCCCAAATCAGCTGATTTGGAATTCGAGAGTTACATCGTTTAAGTCCTAGTAAAGCCAGATATTTTTACATGGATTTGAATACTAGATCGTGGATACCGGTGTTCTTTGTTGGTTGGGTTTCAATTAACCACACATCTCAGGAATGGTCGAACTGAGAATGTACAAGACTAAACTTCATTTACACTCATCATACATATCATCCTCATTCATCCTCTGAAGAATTATCTAAACGGTAGTTACCGGAGGCTAAACAGGAAAAATAAAGAAGGATCTTAGGAGAAGGCACATCAATTCGAATCAGACTTTATCTCCATTTTTTAACTTTTTTTTTAAATTAACTTTAACAAATTTTTTTAAATTTAAATATATTGATTTATTATTTATTGACCGTGGTTGTAAAAAAACTACAATAAATAGTTATTTAATAGTAATAAAAAAATGAAAAAAAAATTGAAGTTATTAGTGAAATATAATTTTATGTACTTTTAAAAATGTGTATATGTAATTTAATAGGCATTATTATATGTTTATATGTAATTGAATTGGTGAAAAATCAGATTATTTAATATCAAATCATAATTTTTTCATTCATTCTCTTTAAACGATAGTGAAAAATTATTTATATATTTATATTATTATTTAGTTATAGATTGCAATCGACTGCGTCAAAAATGTGTATATAGTTAGATCTCTAAAGCGGGATTACAATTTTGAAACTTTTGGATTTTGGAATTTTTCTTAACTGCAGTACTAAGCCGTTATTGAGAACATTTCAACGATATATCATACATAAGTGGTACTTATTTTCATTGGTTCAAGGGTTATAGACAAATAAAATTTTAATTAATGAAATACTTTTATCTTACAAGGGGGAATAGGTTCGAATTCGACTTCATTTTCTTATTTTCTTTTTAACTTTTTTTTTTTTTTAATTATATATATTGATTTAATAATAATTATTAACCTCTGATTGTAATAAAATGTTACAATAAATAATAATTCAATATTAACAATAAAATATGAAATATGAAAAAAATCAGAAGTTAGTAGTAGTGAAATAAAATTTTATGAACTTTTAAAAATGTGTACAATGAAGTCATGTGGCGTCCACAACAGATTTTTTTTTAAATTTTATACTAATGAAGAAAAAATACTTGTAACCAGAAAAAAAGCAGAAATCTAAACAATTTTTGAATTCAATATTAATATTTTTAATAAATTACAAATACAAATAAGGAGCTATGTTAAAATGTTAATTAAAATAAATTAAAAAATGAAACTTAAAGAATTATTTTATTCATTATTTTTTTAAATACATTTTAAGAATAATGGCATATTTCAATTATTAGGTAACAACTAGCATGCTTGAAAATCTTGTGATTCAATATTAAAGATTAGTATAGGTAGAATATGTGAGAGTACTTTTATTTCACGTTGAGCCTGCAGCTTTACTTTATAATATTTTTATTTTTATTTTTTTATTATTACTTTTATTCTCTTACTAATGGAGATATAGTTTTAGCTTCATTTAAATATTTTTAATTTTATTTAAAATTTCTCTTTTACTTCTGCATTTTTTTATGTACTAAAACCAACTTAGGAACACGCAAATATCACTTCTTTTTAGCTTCTTTTCTTTTCATCCATGCGTTTCTTATTTTATCGGCACAGCTTCGTTTATGCTAATCTTTCTATTTTCTTCCTCTCCTTTTTTATTTTGTTACAAGAACTTTAAATTTTAAATTATATTCCGAAAGTTATATCTATCATAACAGTCCTCATCTATCAGTTCTATAGTTGGAGATTACAGCTTGTTAAAAATTTATTTATTTAATTTTTTTGGATCCATCCTTAAATAGATTATATTCAATAATAGATATGCACTAGATGGTTCATTCATATATTAACAAATTCATCAATAAAAAATTTTACAGTTTTTAAGTCAAAGGTAATCAAAACTTCAACAGATAAAAAATAAAAAAATTTAGTCCGAAATTGTAACTTTAATCAGAGAAATTTAAACCAAGAGATTAAAAAAAAGAAAACCGAAATTGTTTCCAACTTATAGTGCGTTTTTTTTGGGTCATAGTTATTTAATGCTTAGAGCATTAGAGCTTTTAATGCTTTAGAGATTTTTGTATCTTAAGGCTTCAGTTTTTTGATTCATCTAAAACATTTTATTTGTTATCTTTCCTTTGTTTCTACTATAATTTTTAATACAATGTTTTTAATTATTTTACATTGTCTTCACGTGTGTATATATATATATATATATATATATATATATACATTGCATTCACGTGTGTATATATATATATACATTGCATTCACGTGTGTGTATATATATATATATATATCTTCTGTGCGTGTGTATGTCACTGAAATCCTCCTAAACGGCTGGACCGATTTTGATGAAATTTTTTGTGTTCAAGGGGATTCGAGAATGATTTAGATTCACAATTTGGTTCACTGGAAAATGTTTTTTTAATTAATTTTTTATTTATAAGTAGTTGTTGATTTTGGAATGTTTTACATTGGATCTGGCTGACTGCGCTACCATCGCAGTATCGAATATTCAATAATATTCTATTTTAATTTTAGTTTGTCCCGATAGTTGGTGATGCGATCAAATTGAGAAAAATATTTCGTAATTTTGTGTTATTATTGTGTTACAAAAAATCGTGAGAAAACAGTTTTTTAATAAATAAGAGGCTAATAAATCAGATCGAAATGTAAACAAAGGAAAATCAATCAGATCAATGCAAGATGGCCGCTGTCAAACACAACGACCAATCACAAAGAGCCCGTATAGCCGTTGCCAATGTAAACAAAATCACAACTGATTAAGTAACAAGTAGGCAGCACTGCGATCGCGTTTAGAATTGTACGCGAATTGAGAAATATTATATTATTATTTATTGAAATAACATTTTAAAGTGTAATTAAAAAATATACATTGTGCAAATTTGTAAGGTACAGTATTGAAATGATAATGTTTTTTTAATTTATTTGTGTTGTTGATCTTGGGATGGTTAAGGTTCACAATTGGGTCCGGTAGGCAGAGCTGCGATAGCGTTCTAGAAGTTTTTTTTTTAATTTTTGATTTATCAGACCCGGTAGATGGTGCTGCGATCGGATTCTAGGAATTTTTTTTATTTTGTTGCTTTTACGCATATCAGTTACTTGCGTCGTAGCTTAGTGGTGTTCTTACATCAAATTTCGTATTTTTAACGGACTACTGTGTTTAGAAAATAGTTTGAATTAAATCCGATAGGTAGTGCTGTTCACAATTGGATTTATTTAAATTCTGACTTTCATAAAGTGAAAGGTTAAATTTTGTTAAATTGCTAATGTTCAGTTTTTTAAGGTTTTATGAAACTTTCAATTGTTATCATTTAATCTGTATGTATACTCAGATCTAGCAATAGCGAAGCATTGCCGAATCTGCTAGAATTGCGCGCTTATTGAGAATATTATATTATATTATTATTTATTGAAATAACGTTTTAAAGTTTAATTAAAAAATATACATTGTGCAAATTTGTAAGGTGCAGTATTGAAGGTGAGTATTTTACATGATTTTTCATTAATTTTAATGATGTATACACGTGCATTCGATAACAATCAACTTAACATACAAATTTAAATTGTCAGTTCTCATTTGATTCTATGCAACTTATGAAGTATTGAACGGCTCTTTGAAAATAAAAATTTAAGTTTGTAAAATAAATTATAACATTTATAAAATTAAAATATTAGTTACTTATAATATAGTTTAAAGTATATTTAAAAAATTGAATTTATAATGTTTTAGCTGATTAATTTTATAAAAAGTTTACTAAAATTATTTTTAGTTTACAATTATCTAAAATTTGGTAAAATAGATGTTAAAATAAAGAATGAGAAAAATGATAAAAATGTCTACTAAAATTTTATCTACGTTGCTTTTTTACAGTGCTTTAATTTTTTTATAATTAAGCTGTTATATGGTTATGAAACAGCAAAATTACTTCATAAATTTAAAAAAATATGTAGGAGGTACTTTTTTAGAATGATGTTAAGTAAAAATTAGTAGTCATGTGGATGAAAATTTATTAATTACACTAATTATCAATTTTACGACGTTTCTGATTTTTAATTCAATTTTCATCGGACATCTCAATATTTAGTGAAAATAAATATTAACCATACTGCACATAAGTAATCAATAAACCCATTAAAATAATACAACAATCACAAACTGATAATATCATACTAATAGTCATTTTAATGAAATTTAGAACACATTCCTGCTAATGTTAACATAATTAAGTTACTTATATTTATGTGTGTGCATTTATTACAGAATAATGCCGCGTCAGGACAACGTCTGTCGGGTATATATATATACTAGCGGACCCGACAGACGTTATATATATATATATATATATATATATATATATATATATATATGTGTGTGTAATGAACACAATTGAAAGTTTGATAAACCATTAAAAAAACTAAACATTACGGACCTTTCCCTTTTTTCCTTCAGTTCTTCTTTTCTTCCCTTTTCCCCTTTCTCCCGATTTCCCTTTTTTTTTCTGCAAAAATATTTCTTTTTACGTAACTAATTTATATTCTGAATATGAACCAAACTGGACCATAAATGACATTTTTCCAAATATCTCAACCCCGACGCCATCTAGCGGGTTCATTTATTGCAGAGGATTTCTTTCCATGTAACACATTCTGAATATGAGCGAAATCTGACCATAAATACAATTTTTCGAAATATCTCAACACCAGCGCCACCTAGCGGATCCACTTTTTGCAAAAAATATTTCTTTTCTCGTAGCTAATACATATTCTGAATACGAGTCAAATCGGAGCATAAATACAATTTTTCGAAATATCTTGACCCCAGCGCCACCTAGCGGGCCCAAAATAATTCAGAAACTTTTGCAGGCGTGCGCACAACTCACCAAAGATTCATCGCAATCGGATGAATGGTGTACAAACGCGTACAGGACAAACAAACAAATATTCATTTACATATATATGTCATGAAAATATTATGGCTCTAAATCATAAAATAAGTTACAAATAACAATCAGTTTCTGCAGAACGGTAAAAAAAATTTAGAATAAAACTAAACTAAAACCAAATATAATAAAAAATTCGAAATCATAATGTTAAAAATTATAAATTATTTTAAAAATTTCTTTTACCTCCACGGAGAAGTTGTAACGTCTTGACCTATCAACCTAAAAGATCTGAGTTTCAATACAAGTCAGGCATAGCATTTGTCATACATCTATCTGTCATTATTCTATTTTATCTTAATAGTTTTATATATGTATATATATATATTATTACATTTCTTTATTCTTTTTTTTACAACAGAGTATATCATTTTTAACTCGATGCACAAAACAAAATAGCGTATTACACTATTTATTTATATGTATCTTTTTTACTTTAATGTGACAGATTATGAATGTGACCTAATTTCAGTATAATTTTTCACTATGTCGTTGCAGTACTTTTTCCACTTCCCTATTTTTACATTAAAATAATATAGGTCAAAGTATTACATGTCAGAAAAATAATACAGTTTTTAATCAAACAATATTATTACACTGAGGTAATAAAACTAAAACCATACAGGTTGGGCGCATAAGAGCATTACATTACTCTGTAATGTTAATGATATATTTATATATATATATATATATATATAAATAAAATGAAAACTGTGTACAAAGCAGCTCCCCACAACATGTAGGAATTTTCAAAGGGTTGGTAAATACTGTTCAACTGAAAAACAGCTATGTACTACAAAATTGAACTTTTGTTTTAATTTTAATTTTCTTTTAATAAACGAACCAATAGTTCAAACTTTATGAAAAATATAATGTAAATCTGTCATAAATAAATATTTATGATATCTTTGTTTTTAATCCTTAGAAAAAATTTTATTAAATAATTATGTCTGGAAACATAACCGAATGAATTTTGCTTTAATTTTTTTTTTTGTCTTCAGTCATTTGAGTGGTTTGATACAGCTCTACAAAATTCCCTTACTAGTGCTAGTCGTTTCATTTCGGTATACTTCCTACATCCTACATCCCTAACAATTTGTTTTATATATACCAAAGTTGCCTGCCTGCACAAATTTTCCCTTCTACCTGTCCCTCCAATATTAAAGCGATTATTACAGGATGCCTTAATATGTAGCCTATAAGTCCGTCTCTTCTTTTAACTGTATTTTTCCAAATGCTCTTTTATTCGTCGATTTGCCGCAACACCTCTTCATTTGTCACTTTATCCACCCATCTGTTTTTTAACATTCTCCTATAGCACCGCATTTCAAACGCTTCTAATCTTTTCTTCTCAGGTACTCCGATCGTCCAAGTTTCACTTCCACATAAAGCTACGCTCCAAACATATATACCTTCAAACATCTTTTCCTGACTTTTAAATTAATATTACAAAAGTATTAAAATAATATTACAAAAAATTTTAAAAACTTGCTTTATCCTTTTTAGTCATATTTTTATCAAATTATTATCATAAAATGCTTGAGTTTAAATTAGTCGATTATTCTGGATTTCAAAAGGTAACATTATATATTGAAATTTCTAATGTATTTATAAAATATCAAACAAATTTTGAACCGTCAGGAGCTCTGTGAATTGTACGGAGCCGAGTGAATCGTAAGGAACAGTATCTCAATGTACTGCCCGCCAAAAATCATCCGTGTATATATATATATATATATATATATATATATATATATATATTTATATGTATACTCATATACACTCATATATATATATGAGTGATGATGAAATGTTGTCAAATTCGAAACCACAAAAACTCCCGTACCAAGTTTTTGTCATTTTTTTTAAAATGTCAAACGGTTATCGGAATTGTCATGTGCGACCCAAAAAACCCCCCACAACCGTTTCCAGATTTTGCAATTGTTTTACATCCGCACTAATTTACCTCCATACGGGAAGATTTTCAAAAGTAATGGAGGAATATTGTAGTGTCACTCGACCTTAGTAACTGTTCAAAATTTCATTAATTGGCAATGTCAGGAAGTATATTAAATTAAAGATGCAAGATTTGAGGTCAAACATAAAAAAAACATTGTGAGTTAAATAAAAGCAAATAAAAACTGAAAACCAACCGGGTTGGTCTAGTGGTGAACGCGTCTTCGCAAATCAGCTGATTTCAGAGTCGAGAGTTCTAAGGTTCAAATCCTAGTAAATAAAGATACTTTTATACGAATTTGAATACTAAATCGTGTGGATACCGGTGTTCTTAGGTGGTTTTCTTTCATTTTCCTGTTTAGCCTCTGGGAAATACCGTTCAGGTATTACTTCAAAGGATGAATGAGGATGATATGTATGAGTATAAATGAAGTGTAGTCATGTACAGTCTCAGTTCGATCATTGGTGGTTCGATCATTGGAACTCAGTTGTTTGGTGGCTGGGTTTCAATTAACCACACATCTCAGAAATATTCGACCTGAGGCTGTACAAAATTACACTTTACTTACACTCATATATATCATCCTCATTCATGCTCTAAAGTAATACATGACGGTGATTCCCGGATGCTACACAGGAAAAAGGAAGGAAGGAAGTAAAAACTGAAAACAAAGTCCTGGCACTGATTATTTATTCTTCTATAGTGAAAAAATAATTATACATGAAAAAATTACCTACGATATCTTTTCTTTTTTTTAAGGGGTGGTGTAATCAATGATGATGAATTTTTACAGTAAAATTATCTTTATATGTTTAAATAAACCAAAATTCTGTGTAAAAATTAAAAAATATCGTCTTTTTTCTGTTCACCCACCACCAAAATTAACTTCCAAGAATTTTTTTTTGGTTTTTCTACGTCTACTGTGTTAAGTGAAAGAAAATTAAAAAAATATTACAATAAAAAATGTACAACCAATACAACGTTACCTATGATTCCGTTTTTTTGCCCCGTTGGTGGTGGGAGGAGGGTGAATTATAATGAAATTTTATTGTAATATTATTACTAAATATTTATTATTTGTGAAAATTTCAAAAAAATGATATTTTTGAACTTTGATCGGCTCCCCCAATTTCAATATTACCTTCAAAGTATTTTTTTGGGGTCGCTTACACTACTACTGTTACTACTGTGCTTAGAGTGACGTTAAAAAAAAAATCGCTAAAAAAAAATTGGTTTGTGTGGAACTACGTTTCGCTCGAGATTTGAGCGTGACAACGTCTTGCAAAGACCGACAATGTCGCAAAAAAAAAACTTGTTATCCTTATGAAGTAACCATGTTTTTTTTAGAAACTGGCGTTGGACTAGATGAAATTACCAATTAATTAAATTCATCCATGATTTGGATGTTTTAAAAAATTACTTCTTTAAACAAACAAATTGAATCGAAGTGATTATTTAATTAGCTAATGAAATACGTTAATACTCCATTTTTCATTTCATTTAATAATAATAATAATTAATATTAATCATTTTTGCAAGTTTAAATTGAATGATTTGTTCAAAAATAATTATGAACAATTTGTTATAGAAATAAACTTTAATTAAATCAATGTTGATAAAGTGTCAATTTAAAACGATGAAATTGAAATAATAAATCAAATCCATGAAATTGCTGTTTTTGAAAAGCCCGCCAAAACCTGCTTGACATGATAGTATATTCCATTGCACGATGGTTCGGTTCGGCTCGGCTCGGCTCTGCTCGGCTCAGGCGGAACGGGACAATTTTTGGTGCGTGCTGCCAGCGTTCATCGATTTATAAGACGTTGTCACGTCAAAAATATGCAATAGATAAAAATAAAGCTTTTTCCGATTTTTAGGGAAAATGGGAAATTTTGGGGTAAAAGTTTTGTTAAAAATGGTAAGAAAAATTTGTATTTATGTATTTAATTTAATATAAAGTAAAGTTATATTTGGAAAACGTTTAGAAAATTGACTCTAGAAACACTATCTATCCCATCCTTTAGAAATATTGACTCTCAAACTTTTACCAACAAATTACTCCATATACAAGAGTCTCTGCACCAAATTTTATCAGAATCCAGTCAAAAGGGAATAAAATAACCTCAAAAAAAGTTACGTGTTTTTACGCCAAAGCTAAAAAACTGTTTTTCAACTCAATTTTTTTGTTTATTATACCTTATTTCTTGAAAATAATCAGGATACAATTCTAGGACCCATTTTTTTAAATTTTTCAAGACAGAAATCATAACAAATAATAAATTTCCCCTTAATTTACCTTTCCAGAATTTCAGTAGGACTTAATTTTAGTGGGGGAACAGAAATCGGGGTGAAATCTTTCACTTGTAACTCGTTAACGAAGCATTTTCAGACCCACATTTATATGAATTCTTTTCATAATTTTAAACAGAGAAATACGCCTATAAAGGTTAGAAGAATCCTGCCGGGACACTCTGTATAAAATATCACATGCACTAACTGTATAATATATAAAAAATTTATATAAAAAAAAATGATACAGTGTTTCATTTTAATCGCTCCAGGCGATTTTCTCGTAAATTACACAACACAAAAAGATGACTTAAACAAGAATTACTCAGATTGAAGGGGGACACCTCATTGTAACCATGGATTTGACCTTTACTGTTATTTTAAGGTTAACACGACTTTTTTCAAATGTAAAAGTAATGGTCTATTATTGACCACACCAATGAAAAGAGCAGAAAATTTTATGTTGAACTATGACCACATAGTTACAATATGACCTTGTTTTTTTTCTTTTGCGTCGGAGGAGGGAAAATCTGCAACCAAACGCCCAGCTGCCCGTCCTTCTACTGGGTATGTGGGGTTTCTTGCGCAAGACAGGGACAGATTAAAACTTAAAATTTTCCAGTAGTCTAAAAATCTAGGGATTATAATTTTTTGTAATGATAAATAATACATGATATAATAATCCGGAATGTAATGATTGCATCAAAACATTTTGAAAAAAAAAACTATAAAATATTCTACAAATAAAAAAAAAGACTTAAAGTTGAGGTTTCTCTGTGATAGTGGGATGAGGAACTTAATTTAGCGGCTTTCCTTAACTTAGATCCCTTAGGGAATCCTGCATGCGCAGTGAAAAATGATTAAAAAGTGAAAAGTTATGTACATGTTTTTACATTTTTTATCTAATGTTTGGTGTTTATTATCTTATTATTTATGATCACAGTTTTATTTAAATCACAAATAACTGTTATCGTTGATTTCACTATAGACAAAAACTAAGAACTTAAATTTAAAAAATTCTCCCTAAAAAAAAAATTAAGAATCTATAGCCTATTTAATATGAAATTTTCTCTCTTTTTTCTTGTTTATAAGAAGTAGAAGGAAGTATTGTAATCGCGAAAAATTTCGGTTTTTTTTATTTCAACGGAAATATATATTTTGATTAGACGTCGGCGTGCCGTCCGTATATATCTCGCATAACTCAAAAACGATTAGATATAGGATGTTGAAATTTTGGATTTAGGACTGTTCTAAAATCTTGTTGTGCACTTCCCATTTTGGTTACAATCGACTGAACCAAAAGTGTCCAAAAAGACCCAAAATAAAAAAAAAATGAATTTCGGACTTTTTTTTAACTGCAGTAATAAACCCTCATTGAGAACTTTTCAACGATACATCATAAGTTGTACTTATTTTCATTTGTTCCAGAGTTATAACAAAATAAAATTGAATTAATGAAATATTTGGATCTTAAATGGGGAAGGCAGATCGGTTCGAATCAGACTCCATCTCTTTTTTTTTAATTTAAATATATTGATTTATTAATAATTATTAACCTCTGATTGTAAAAAAAACTTTTACGATGAATAATAATGCAATATTAACAACAACAGAAAATATCAGAAGTTATTAATGAAATAAAACTTTATGTACTTTTCATTTTAAGAAAACATGTATATGTAACTTAGTAGGCGTACAAGAAAGTCATATGTGGTGTCCATATCAGATTTTTTTATCTATGTATATCGGTCTTACTCAAGCAAATACACAAATAAAAATAAAAACATCCATGGGTTCAGTACTTATGACCTTTACCCCAAGTAGTGTACGTGTACAAAAAGAGAGGCGATCCATTAAAAACAGTCCATGTTAAGAAGCACGCCGTAAATATCCGGCTTATTTTAAATCCGGAATACTACTTTTCCATAAATCTTATTTACTAAACCAAACCCGTATAGCATCTCCTATGTGTACACACACACACTATCATATGAGTGCATAGAGTGTGTGTGTACTACATGTTTAACGTGTGTGTGTGTGTGTGTGTGTGTGTGTGTTTGTGTATGTTTGTTTGTAGATATATATATATATATATATATATATATATATGTACATACATACATATATATGTACATACATACTGTTCATATATCTAAAATTTTTACATATTCCACGTATTATGTATATATAATACTATTAAATATATATAGTATACAAATAAAATGAGAAATTTAAAAAAAACCAACTATTACTTTATGTTCATTTGTATTTTAATGCTATGCAAATGAACATATAAATAGATGAATACAAAATTACAATTTTCTCCTGCTGTAATCTAATCTTATGCATTATGATGTAAATTTGTATAAAATTTAAATAAATGAACAAATACATATATAAATGCAAAATTACAATTTTCTCCTGCTGTAAACTAATCTAATACAACATGATATAAATTTGTATAAAATTTAAATAAATAATTTATATTAATATTTTTATAATTATAAATTATCAGACGATAATTTTTTTTAAAAATATTTAGCATTACAAAACCAAGTAACCGACAATATAATAGTAATAAAAAAGTTTTGTAAAGTTACAAAACTTTAGCAATTAATTATTTTATTAATAATGGAATTAATTTTTTTCCATTAAATCATCTTCATTTTCTTATAATTTATATTCTGATTAAAAAAACTATTTTCTAATGAGATAAAATTTTACAAAAATCTTCCTTAAAATTTGAAATAAAATAATTAAATTATTTATTCTTAACTTCTAAAGTTGTTTAAATTTAATTTCAATTTAATATTCACATTTTATCAACTTTACAAACTTGTAAAGTTTGTGAACTTGCAACTTATCAATGACTGAATGAATGTACTGGTAAATCCGTGGTCTTGAATACGCTCAGGCTGATTTTTCCTTAGGCCTGTGGTTAATTGAAACCCAACCATCAAAGAATAATCCACCAGATTGGTCTAGTGATGAACGCATCTTCCAAAATCAGCTGATTTGGAAGTAGAAAGTTCCAGAGTTCAAGTCCTAGTAAAGTCAGATATTTTTATACGGATTTGAATACTAGATCGTGCATACCGGTGTTCTTTGGTGGTTGGGTTTAAATTAACCACACATCTCAGGTATGGTCGAACTGAGACTGTACAAGATTACACTTCATTTATACTCATACATATTATCCTCATTCATCCTCTGCAGTAATATCTGAAGGGTAATTACCGGAGGCTAAACAGGAAAAAGAACCACCAAAGAAAACCGGTATCCACGATCTAGTATTCAAATCCGAATAAAAGCAACTACCATTTACTTCCTTGTAAGGAAAGTGTTGTAATCGCAGAAAATTTCGGCTTATAGATTTCAAAGGAAATGCCCATTTTGATAATTCCTGAATCCATTTTGAATAGTTGGGCGAGACGTCTGTACGTACGTACATACGTATCTCGCTCGCGTAACTCAAAAACGATTAGCCGTAGAATGTTGAAATTTTGGATTTAGAATATCCAGTTGTGCATCGCCCCTATTTAATGCAATGGAGTGGACCAAAAGTGTTCAAAAAAGCTCAAAGTTAAAAAAAAATTGGATTTTAGACTTTTTCTAACTGGAGTAATAAGCCGTCATTGAGAGCTTTTCAGCGATATGTCATAAGTGGTACTTATTTTCATTGGTTCCAGAGATATAGAACAATAAAATTTTAATTAATGAAACGTGTGATCTTACATGGGGAAAGCCCATCGATTCTAATCCGACTTGATGAAGTCGGATTATTACCTTTTATTACCTTTAACTCGGATTATTACCTTTTTTTAACTTTTTTTTAATTTAAATTTATAGATTTATTAATAATTCAATAATAACAATAAGTAAGAATGATATAGAAGAAACAATGAATGGCATGGATGAAGTCCTACGCAATAACTACCGCATTAAAATAAAAAAGAACAAAATGAAAGTAATGAAATGTAGTAAAAATAACGAAGATGGACCACTGAATGTTAAAATAGGAAGAGAAAGGTTTATGGGGTTACTAGAATTTTCTTATTTGGGAATTAGAATTACTAAAGATGGACAAAGCAGGAGGGATATAAAATGCCGAATAGCACAGGCGAAACGAGCCTTCAGTCAGAAATATAATTTTCTTTACATCAAACATTAATTTAAATATCAGGAAAAGATTTTTGAAAGTATATGTTTGGAGTCACTTTATATGGGAAACTTGGACGATCGGAGTATCTGAGAAGAAAAGATTAGAAGCTTTTGAAATGTGGTGCTAAAGGAGAATGTTAAAAATCAGATGGGTGGATAAAGTGACAAATGAAGAGGTGTTGCGGCAAATAGATGAAGAAAAAGCATTTGCAAAAATACAGTTAAAAGAAGAGACGGACTTACTGGCCACATACTAAGGCATCCCGGAATAGTCGCTTCAATATTGGAAGGACAGGTAGAAGGAAAAAATTGTGTAGGCAGGCCACGTTTGGAATATGTAAAACAAATTGTTAGGGATGTAGGATGTAGAGGGTATACTGAAATAAAACGACTACCACTAGTCGTTTGATTTCTAGATAGGAATTCTTGGAGAGTTGCATCAAATCAGTCAAATGACTGAAGACAAAAAAAAAAACAATAAAAAAAAACATGGGAAAAATCAGAAGTTATTAGTGAAATAAAATTTTATGTATTTCCAAAAACATTTGAATTTTGTACTTTTTCTTAACGGCAATAATATGCCCTTGTTGAGATCTTTTCAACAATATATCATTAGTGGTACTTATTTTTATTGGTTCCAGTTATAGCCAAATAAAACTTTAATTAATGAAATAATTGTATCTCACGAAGGGAAGGCATATCGGTTCAAATTCATCTGCTTTTTTTTTAATTTAAATACGTTGATTTATTAATAATTATTAACCTCTGATTGTAAAAAATGTTTTACAATAGATAATAATTTAATAATAACAATAAAAAAAAATATGAAAAAATATCAGGAGTTATTAATGAAATAAAATTTTATATACTTTATATTTTTTTTAAATGTGTATATGTAATTTAATTAAGAAGAGAAGATTAAATCAATATAACAGAAAGAAAATTTTATTAAGATAAGAAAATTGAAAAAAAAGCATCTACCGGACTAGCTAATCTTTTGAAGCTTAATTTTACTGATGATGAGTATCACACTGTATTTGAATAAATTTAAATGCGAATTAAATCGTAAAAAAAAACCATTAAACTGTTCAAATGGATATAGGCTACCGAGAGTTCCTTTTAAAGTCACTGTTGATACAGACAAATCTGCTGAATGTTCAATTGTAAAAAAGTTTGTAGATAATAAAGTTAAAACATAAAAAATTTCCTTATTTAAAATGCTGTTTTAAACTATTTAAAATTTAATTTTAATTAAAGGTAAAAAAAGAGGTCAATGATATTCTAATTAAATTAATAATTAATTTTTTTATTCGTTGATATGAACTTATTAATTCTGTATGTAAAATCATTTTAATAAATTCAATTAACTTTTTTATTAATTTAAATAGTCTATATCAACTTAAATTCTTAATTAAAAATAATTTTTTAATTATTTTATATTATTTAAAGTTATCAGAATCTAGAATATGGAAAATATTTTTTTTTTTAATGTAACAACGCTCTTGTTGAAATTACTCGTATCCTCATAGAATTTTAAGATTTAATTCATTTCATAATAATAAATTTAACACTGTTAGATTTATTTTTTATACGACTGCCCAAAAGGAGTGTAATGTATTTAAAGTGTACGTATGTATGTTTTCTTCACCGTAGTAAAACAACGACTGAACCGATTTATATGTATAATCCGACGTTGGAATACATATGTTACCGAGAGAGTCATAGGCTATATAAATACATATATATCACGGAGTTTGTTAAAACTTCGTCAGTAAGAAGCGACTAAGTCAACGACTTACGTTTACAGTTCTAAACATGACCTAACCTAACAGTAAAATGAAAATGGAAAAAAAATATGCGTCAAAACGTTATCTTTCAGTTCAGGTAGATTAGTTATAAATAATAATTTCAAAGAATACTTCGAATTTTGTTTTTTTCCCATTTGATGAACCACTATGATTAGTCGAATATATCAGTTTATTCATTTTTTAATGTTTCTTTACCAATCGCGCCGCTAGATAGCCGTGTTTGATAGTACTAGTAACCGTACAAAAACTTGATAATGTATTTGAAATATTAAAATTTAAAAGATAATATACTACAACTTGTTTTAATATTAAATACTGTTATGTAAATGAAAGTACTGAATATAAAACAATTTTTTTAATTCCCATTAATTTTTTTTTTAAAACTAAAAGTATTGATTTACAAGAGATTATACTAGTGTTATTAAAAAAGGAATAAATAAAACAGAAATAAATTCGACTGGTAAAATTGAATTTAATGATAAAAATCGAGGGTTACACTTACAAAGTAATAAGTGCAATATTACACCACGGATCGTCGAGTCGTAAAGGTCATTATACTAGTTTTATTAAAAAAGGAAATATATGCTATGATATTCATATCATAAAAAAATAATAAAAAAAATGGCAGTGAAATTCTATGTTTCAATAAATTATAATAATAAATCCATAAGATAACAATCAGTAATTCATAAAAAGAAATAATAAAAGAATAAACTAACAAAACGCGTGATATCCAAAAAAATTACAATGAAATTGTAAACCATTCGCAGATTTCTTCCGCTCAAAAAACAAAAATTTGTGTAATATAAATAAAACTGTTTTTAACAAAACGATACTGATATGAAAAAAGGTATTTTTACTTTTAAAATCTGTTTATTAATTTAGAATTTTGTTTAAAAAAAAATACATCTTAAATATATATAATACACAATAGATATACAATAATAGATAATAAACGAAGTTTAAGCGTTCCATTTAATACCCAAAAATAAAGAAAAATTTGTTACAAAACTCATACCGGCCCGATTTCATTTAAATGTAAAACATGTAACATTTTCAGAAATAATTCTTGATTATTCGTTGTTTAATAAATAAGACTGAGCCGCTAAGAGTTTTGTAACAAATCTTTATTTATTTATTTATTTATTTTGCTTTTTATATGGAACGCTTAAGCATTGTTTAAGCTATTATTGTCTATTACATATATTTAATATGTATTTCTTTTTAAACAAAGTTCTAAATTAATAACGGATAATGATAATAAAAATGTAATGTCTTACCTTTTTTTATATCAGTATCGTTTTGGTTAAAAACAGTTTTATTTGTATTACAGAAAGTTTTGTTTTTTGAGAGGAAGAAATGATATCTGCGAGACTCTTACGGTACGATTTACAATTTCATTGTAATTTTTTTGGATATAAAGTAGATATTGTAATAAATAGATATTGTAGTAGCGGAGATTAGCTGGTGAAGCACAAACTTTAGTGAATTGAATTAGTGAACTATGAACTGTGAGCCTCTATCATCGTGTGAGCTGGATTTGAACTGAATGATTCGATTCAAACGAATGAATTACAAAAATAATATAATTAAATCTAAGTTAAATAAAATAAAATAATATTAAATAGATACAAAAAAAATGCTATTTAATAATCTTGAGCTTCCCGTGGGGACTGCGTGTGAGGCTAGAGTGGTGAGATATGCGAGCAACTAGTGGGAGGCTAGACTAATCATCATCACCATCAACTGGTAACAAAAGGGGTACCCCTAGGGCGCTGTTTTTGGAGGTGCAAAGGGTAGTATTATATCCTTCCCAAGAATCGTTCAATTTTCAAAATTCAAACGGGGTATATGGTTATTGGTTTGTTTGGCATTTCTCCCGCCACTACCCCATTCGGTCGTCCTAAAGCATAAGACCGAATGTCTGTGCCACAAACGGCTACTGAGCCTCGAAACAGTTTAGCGACCGGTGTCCTAAATAGCTCTTAGAGCTTACCTAACAGCTTATATGGAGTATATGGTTAGTAAACTAAAGGTTAACTTTTGTATGCACCAAGTACACTCTCCATCAACGAGATCACAGTTATTCGGAAATGTTATACCTTCGCAACCAATCTTCTGATTTTCTAAATTCAAACGGGGTATTTGTTAGTATAATTTAAAATCACGATGAAACCAAACCATAAGAAAAAGAGCAGTAATGTTTTTTTCGTCGGTCGTATTTTTCAATTTTTTAAATTTATCTCTTGTTTCCTTTAATTATTTTTTATCTAAATAAAAATAATTGTTGACCTCCATGGTTGACTAGGTAACGTCTCGTCATTTCGTCGGAGATTTGAATCTCAGCATATTTTCATATTCTACCAATTTCCACCGAGCTAATGACCACAGCTGTTGATGGAAGCTTTTTCTTAAAAAAATAAAAATGAAAAAAAGCAAAAATAAAAAATTATTCGAATTAATTGATAAACTTGTAAAAATTTATAGAAATTAAATTCATACTTCTGCTACCCATACACTAAAGCATTTGATTGTAAGCTGTCATAAGCTGTTTGTGCATATACGTAATATCAGTTGTGTAAGCAACTCGCCCGTCTAGCGGCATTATTAACAATCATATATCTTTTGTTTTATGTAAATTATTCTTTTTCACTCAAGTTTCTTTATGACATGTATAAATACGTATTTTCAATATTTTTACAGTCCACTCATTGTTTTTATAAATATACATCTTGACTGAATTATGAGTATTGTTTCTTTTTTATTTCACACTATTCGAATATTGAAACATCCATATTTAGTCAAACATAAGCCACGATAAAAAAAGAATGAAACAGATATTTTGAAGAAAAAAGAATGTAAGTAATAATTTACTTCTCTGTTAAAAGCAATTTTCATTCTGATATTTTCAACCCTAAACGGGATTCTAACTGGGTACCTTCCGGATGAAAAAAGCTACTATATAGAACTGTAGTATTTTAGTATTATAAGTTCTTAGTTTACCTTAGGATGTTAATTAAGAGGAAATAAAAATAAAAATTAATAATCGATAATAATATCGGTCAAGTAAAACAGACTTCTTTAACAGCCGTATAAAGTAAAATACTGAAGCAGGTGATAAATGAGGAAAATTTATTGCAGATTCTCATTGTAAATTATATTCTTAAAAAATCGTTTACTTGCAGTATTTTAAACCAAATTAAAACGAAGTACAAAAAAAGGCGTTATTTGTAGGCTAAAAATCTTAGGATTTCAACGACACAGATTTCATCTATTAAATGTGTTTCTAAGCTGAATATACGTTTTTCGCTCAAAGAAAGCTTAAGTCTTTCTTTTAGTTTTACTTAAAATTTATTTCTATACTAGGATAAAATTAATCTATAGAACTATATAACATTATTTACACACCGTATATATTTAAATGTATACAACGTATATTTTATGTACTACGCCCCAATTTTATTTATACTCCTTCATTCTTATATACACTTGTTTTAATCTTAGAAAAATATACGTCAGAACTTTAACTTACATACGAAAAACAAATATACTCAGAAAAAAAATAATCTGCATTTTATAGCATAAATTTAATTAAAAATCAATTATAAATTATAGTGAAAAATATAGAGCGATTAAAAAGAATGTAACAAAAATTAAAAAAGTGTTCCACCTCTTTCTTTTTCACTCTCTTTTCACTTCCTTGTACGAAATAAAGGTAGTATTGTGATCGCGAAAAATCTCGGTTTTCAGATTTCAACAGAAATATCCATTTTGACCATCCCTGAATCCATTTTGACTAGTTTCAGCGTGACGTATGAATCTCGCATAACTCAAAAACCGTAGAATGTGGAAGTTTTTTATTTAGGATTGTTATAACATCTAGTTGTGCACCTTATATTTTGATTGCAATCATCTAAAAATGTCCAAAAAAGCCAAAAATTTAACATTCTCCTATAGCACCACGTTTCAAAAGCTTCTAATCTTTTCTTCTCAGATACTCCGCTCGTCCAAGTTTCACTTCCATATAAAGCGACACTCCAAACATACACTTTCAAAAATCTTTTCCTGACATTTAAATTAATTTTTGATATAAACAAATTATATTTCTTACTGAAGGCTCGTTTAGCTTGTGCTATTCGGCAGTTTATATCGCTCCTATTTCGTCCATCTTTAGTAATTCTACTTCTCAAATAACTTTTTTTTAATTTTTTTTTTTATTGAATCATTATTCATCATTAATTTGTTTTTATAATGAGAGGTTAATAATTATTAATAAATCAATATATTTAAATTAAAAAAAAGTTAAAAAAAAATGAGATGAAGTCTAATTCGAACCGATGTGCCTTCTCTTAAGATTCAAATATTTCAATAATTATATTTTTATTCGGCTGTAACTCTGGAACCAATGAAAATAATTATCACTTATGATACATCGTTAAAAAGCTCTCAACGAGAGCTTGTTACTGCAGTTAAGAAAAAGTCCAAAATCCAATTCTTTTGGGATTTTGGGCTTTTTTGGATACTTTTGGTTCAATCTATTACAATCAAAAGGGGAGGTGTACAGCCAGATGTTACAACAGTCCTAAATCCAAAATTTCAACATTCTACGGCTAATCGTTTTTGATTTATGCGAAATGCATATGTACAGACGTCACGCCATAACTAGTCCATGGATTCAAGGATGGTCAAAATGGATACTTTCGTTGAATTCTGAAAAACCTAAATTTTTCGCGATCACAAATACTACCTTTATCTCGTACAAGGAAATAAAAAGGATTCGAGAGATCTCAACACGAAATGCCAAGACGCTACCTACTCAGCCAAGGAGATCGGCTGAGTAGATGTGGTACGCAGCTACCATTATTTGTTTAAAAAAACCAATTTTATTTTTAAAAAATTAAAATTGATTTTTTATGACGTGAAACTGAAAACCAGCCATTTTTTTTTTTTTGTATTACAAAAGGAGCCCCATTAATTTTTTCTCACGTATCCTTTGTTACATATTATTACTGAAATAGCTAATCGATCGGGGAATGATATTGTACGAGTAATAGCATAAGCCTTCAAAGTTTAATCGAAATTGATTTAATCAGTTAAACTAAACAGATTTTGAGGTTTAATTAAATCAAAGGTCCTTTATATCTTAGTCGATAGGAATGTGTACATTGTCGATTACATGTCAGGTTCAATTATTATTCGTTCGGGATGTGTATAAAAAAAAGTAATTTTTTACATACATTTATGTAGAAATACATAGTATATATTAGTTATTTTTTTAAAAATTATATAATAAAATGTTATGAACTTTTTACGAAAAATTGAAATTTTTAATATTGTAAAAAATGATCCTGCGATCAAATAAAATTATAGGCATTTAATAATGCAAAAATTTTAAAATGTATATGTAGTAATGCAAATGAATTAATCTATTTTCATTTAAAAATAGAACTTTCTTTAGTTAAAATATGATAAATAAATATGATTAATTGTATTTCCGCTGTCAATACTATATACTATATATTGTTTTATTATGTAAGAAAATTTGAATTATTCATTTAAAGCTATCCTTTGTGTTCTTATTTATTACCCGGAAGGAAACCCTCAGATAAAATAACAAAAGATATTAATTTTGAAAATTATTTTCTATTCTAGTTTCTATAAATATTGAAACCGTAATATGATTTATAAAATATACATTTAAAAAGATATAAAAAAAAGCTGTAAAATATAATTTTGACGGCATCATGAGAGCCGTAAAAATTATTAAAAATGCTGATAACACACTTGAAATACTTTCCTTACGTTGTTTATTTATTCTTATATAAATAAATTAACAATTAATATAATCCACCGTATCAACGTGCTGGTACGGTGGATTACATTAATTGTTAATTTATTCATTTAACATATCAGCGGTACCATGTTTCAGAAATTACTCATATATTAATAGAAAAATAATAATACGTGAAAAAATTTACCTAAGGTTATAATTTATGATTAAATTCTATTGTAAAATTATCATATGTTTAAATAAATTAATTTTTTTTTTTTTTAAATCCGTATTTCTGCTTTCCCAGCCCCGTAAACACCTTCCAAGAAAAATCTGATTTTTCAACGTTTACTGTGTTCAATGGAAGAAATTAAAATAAATTCCAGTGTAAAATATACAATGAATAAAAAGAGTTACCTATTATTATTTTTTCGGGGGCGATGAATTTTGATGAAATATCATTGTAATATTATTATTAAAATAATATTATTATTATTATTAAGCAAAACAAGTTTAAAGTTATCGAAACCCGTAGTGATGACAGCTTCCTAATTACAAGTAATTCCAGTAATTACCGACTCTAGGAGTGTACTTGAGAGCTTGAGCTGCAGACGTTCTGAATCCATCGTCCAAATTATTCATGATACCCATCGGGTTGGTCTAGTGGTTAATGCGTCTTCCCAAATCAGCTGATTTGGAAAGTCGAGAGTTACAGCGTTCAAGTCCTAGTAAAGCCAGATATTTTTACATGGATTTGAATACTAGATCGTGGATACCGGTGTTCTTTGGTGGTTGGGTTTCAATTAACCACACATCTCAGGAATGGTCGAACTGAGAATGTACAAGACTACACTTCATACATATCATCACACTCATACATATCATCCTCATTCATCCTCTGAAGAATTATCTAAACGGTAGTTTAGACAGGAAAAAAGAGAGAGATTATTCATGATATCCTTTCAAGCATAAATAAGACTATGGTACTGGTATGGGTCCCTGGCCATTGTAGCATCCTCGGGAACGAACGGGCTGATGATGCTGCCAAGAGAGCTGCAATAAATGGCATCCGAGTACAATCGACAAGTGAGAGAAAATTCATGAGATCAGTCCGTGTAAAATTGCGGGCTCAGAGGAATAGGTTCTGGCAGCAGAGTCCTCCCACGGCATTTCACAACATCCTGGAGAATGCCCTCGAGAAACCTCTTTCTCCGAGCCACAGAAGAGACCAAGTTATCTTAACTCGGCTAAGGATTGGACACGCCAGGCTTACCCGCGCTTATCTATTTGACTGTTCTCAGAAGATCTGTGAGGCTTGCAAGGTTAAATATTCCGTGCAGCATCTGCTCTTTGATTGGCCAATCTTTGGAACCATCCGAAAAAACTTAGAACCGGGTTCAGATATGAAATTTCTACGTCTGTTGCGATTCCTCTCCTATAGTGGAATGAAGAATACAATTTATTAGTTTTTGTCTGATTTATGTATTTTAGTTTGTATTTGTTGTTGTTCCTTGTCTACGTTTATATTCTTCATTGTTTATTTTTGTTGTTTATGATCACGTAGTGTTACTTTAGTCGCTAATGACTGTAATTGTTGATTGAACTGTAAATAAAAAAAGTAAACCAAAATAAGTTTTAAAAAAAATCTATAATTAAAAATTTGATCTGTTTCTTTCTCCTAATAATGCCCTCAAATAATTTTTTTCGGGTCATTTACACTACTATTATGCCTCTCTCTTTCTTTCTCTGTTTAACGTCTTAACCACCGTAAGGTATTACTTCAGAGGATTATATATATGAATATAATTGAAGTGCAATCTTGTCTCAGGTCTACCGTTCCTGAGATGTGTGGTTCATTGAAAGCTACCTACCAAACCAACAAAAAAACCGGTATCCACGATCGAGAAATGAAAAAAATAGTAAATTTCATTGTTATTCCATTTTAACCCTTTAAATTCGGAATTTCAAAAAAATTTTCCTTGTGTGCACTTACACTATAAGAAGAACTTGAATAGAAATTTTTATAATTTTACGATGGCAGTCCGGAAAGTAACTTACGTTTGTGCCTGGTATGATGATGGGAGGGGATAGAGCCGCCATCTTGGCGTCAAATGTTTCTACACACAGTACGCATGAAGCGGTCGTAGCGTGTAGACTGTGATTTTTCTATTTTGTTAGTTGTGAATTATTTAAATGTGCGCTTCAACAGAAAATCACGCGAGTTGTGAGGTGCATTCAGTGATTAGTTTTTTACTGGCAAAAAACCTGAAACCAATTGAAATTCATCGGCGACTTTGTGATGTGTACGGAGATGGAATAATGACTGAAGGTGGAGTGAGACAGTGGTACATTCAGTTTAAGAATGGCCTCACCAATGTTCATGATGAGGACCGCAGTGGTTGGTCTAGCCTTGTGACTGATGAACTGACGATGAAAATCAACGATAAAATTCGTGAAAATCACCACATTACGATTATGGAACTCTCACTTCATTTTTCCCAAATTTCACAAAGTTTACTATATGAATGTGTGTCAGGAAAGCTTGATTTTCACAAGTTTTGTGCAAAATGGTTGCCAAAAATCTTAGGCGGCAGATTTCTACGGAGAAAAAATTGAAAAGCTTGTACATCATTATGATAAGTGCCTCAATTTAAATGGCGACTATGTAGAAAAATATTTTAAGATTGTCCCTTTCCAATGTATATAATAAAATTTATTTTTTTTATTTAGTTGGTTTTTTACTTCAAAACGTAGGTTACTTTCTGGACATTCCTACCTTAAGTAGTTTTAGCTGGGCAATGATGAACCAGTCAATCAGCTAGGTCATGTTCTTTTATATATATCGTTCTTGTGTGCGTGTGTATGTCACTGAAATCCTCCTAAACGGCTGGACCGATTTTAATGACATTTTTTGTGTGTGTTCAAGGGGAATCGAGAATGATTTAGATTCACAATTTGGTCTACTGGAAAATGTTTTTTTAATTATTTTTTTATTTATAAGTAGCTGTTGATTTTGGAATGTTTTACATTGGATCCGGCAGACTGCACTACCATCGCAGTATCGAATATTTAATAATATTCTATTTTAATTTTAGTTTGTCCCGACAGTTGGTGCTGCGATCAAATTGAGAAAAATACTTCGTAATTTTCCGTTATTATTGTGTTACAAAAAATCGCGAGAAAACAGTTTTTTAATAAATAGAGGCTAATAAATCAGATGGAAATGTAAACAAAGGAAAACCAATCAGATCAATGCAAGATGGCCGCTGTTAAACACAACGACCAATCACAAAGAGCCCGTATGGCCGTTGCCAATGTAAACAAAATCACAACTAACAAGTAGGCAGCACTGCGATCGCGTTTAGAGTTGTGCGAATATTGAGAAATATATTATTATTTATTGAAATAACGTTTTAAAGTGTAATTGAAAATTATACATTGTGCAAATTTGTAAGCTACAGTATTGAAATGAAAATGTTTTTTTAATTTATTTAAGCGTTGTTGATCTTGGGATGATTAAGGTTCACAATTGGGTGAGCGTGTGGGTCCTGTAGGCTCAACTGCGATCGCGTTTTAGAAGTTTCTTTTTTAATGTTTGGTTTATCAGTCAAACCCGGTAGTTGGTGCTGCGATCGGATTCTAGGATTTTTTTTATTTTGTTGCTTTTTCGCATATCAGTTACTTGCGTCGAAGCTTAGTGTTGTTCTTACATTAAAATTCGTATTTAGAGAATAATTTGAATTAAATCCGATAGGTAGTGCTGTTCTGACAATTGGATGTATTTACATTCTGAATTTTATAAAGTTAAAGGTTAAATTTTGTTAAATTGCTAATGTTCAGTTTTTTAAGGTTTTATGAAACTTTAAATTGTTTCATTTAATCTGTAGTGTACTCAGATCTAGCAATAGCGAAGCATTGCCGAGTCTGCTAGAATTGCGCGCTTATTGAGAATATTATATTATATTATTATTTATTGAAATAACGTTTTAAAGTTTAATTAAAAAATATACATTGTGCAAATTTGTAAGGTGCAGTATTGAAGGTGAGTATTTTACATGATTTTTCATGAATTTTAATGATGTATACACGTGCATTCGATAACAATCAACTTAACATACAAATTTAAATTGTCAGTTCTCATTTGATTCAATGCAACTTATGAAGTATTGAACGGCTCTTTGAAAATAAAAATTTAAGTTTGTAAAATAAATTATAACATTTATAAAATTAAAATATTAGTTACTTATAATATAGTTTAAAGTATATTTAAAAAATTGAATTTATAATGTTTTAGCCGATTAATTTTATAAAAAGTTTTCTAAAATTATTTTTAATTTACAATTATCTAAAATTTGGTAAAATAGATGTTAAAATAAAGATTGAGAAAAATGATAAAAATTTCTACTAAAATTTTAACTACGTTGCTTTTTTACAGTGCTTTAATTTTTTTATTAATTGATTAATTAAGCTGTTACATGGCTATGAAACATCAAAATTACTTCATAAATTTAAAAAAATATGTAGGAGGTACTTTTTTAGAATGATGTTAAGTGAAAATTAGTAGTAATGTGGATGAAAATTTATTAATTACACTAATTAATAATTTTACGACGTTTCTGGTTTTTAATTCAATTTTCATCGGACATCTCAATATTTAGTGAAAATAAATGTTAACCATACTACACATTATTAATCAATAAACTCATTACAATAATACAACAATCACAAACTGATAATATCATACTAATAGTCATCATAATGAAATTTAGAACACATTCCTGCTAATTTTAACATAATTAAGTTACTTATATTTATGTGTGTGCATTTATTACAGAATAATGCCGCGTCAGGACAATGTCTGTCGGGTCCCCTAGTATAATATATATATAATACATATATATGTATAATTATATATATATATATATATATATATATATTTATCACTACTAATTTTCAATGATATAATGGTTCTATTATTTAAATAGTGAATAAAATTAAAAAAAAAAAAATTACATAAACGCTTACTTATAAAAATACGATGTTGTATAAAAGGAAAAAAAAATTACTTGGCGTTTCTATGTATCACAATTTCTTTTTTAAGGTACCCTGAATAATAAATACAAAAAAAAGATTTTTCAAATAGAGGTTAAGCTTATAAACAATTCAGATGAAAAATTAGCAGACTTGCTAGGATTTCAACCACATAAATTGTTATATCTGCTTAGAATAAAATAATTCACGAAAATTATATAGAACGTTTCGTATAAGTTATTCAAACACTCGTGAAAATAGTAAAATGACAAGAAATCAATATAATAGATATAAATTAAAACTAAATAAAAAAAACATTAAAGACTTTTCATTGTAGTTTTGTTTAGATCAAAGAGATAACATGAAAATAAAAACCAACTTAATAGATATTTATTGATAAAAGTTTATTTTTTTATACCATACATTGATAGCGCTTTGTATGAAAAATTACGTCACTAACCTACACATAAAAATCGTGGCACAATAATATTTTCTTTTAAATAAGGATAATAGTTTATGCATTTTAATATGCGTAAATAAAATTCTGTTCTTTTTCAAATAAATTCTATTAATAGAAATTACAGAGCATAATTTAATCAGTAATATAAAACAAAAATACCTGAAAAATGATTGTACGAAATATGTCACGATCTCTACGCTAAAACTATCTCTACTCACTCAAAAAATCTGAGGTGGACACCACACGACTTCCTTGTACATCTATTAAATTACATATACACATTTTTTTTAAATAAAAAGTACATAAAATTTTATTTCATTAAAACTTCTGATATATTATCTTTTTTTCTGTTATTGAATTATTATTTATTGTAATTCTTTTTACAATCAGAGGTTAATAAATTATTAACAAATCAATATATTTAAATGAAAAAAAAGAAGTTAAAATAGTCTGTCAAACCCATGTGCCTGCCCCTATAAGATTCAAATTTTCATTAATTAAAATTTACACCACATAACTTCCTTGTATGGCTATTAAATTACATATGCACATTTTTAATGTACATAAAATTTTATTTCACTAATAACTTTTTTTGATTGTTCTTTATTGTAAAAATTGTTTTACAATCAGAGGTTAATAACGATTAATAAATCAATATATATAAATTTTAAAAAAAGTTAAAAAAAAGGAAGATGATGCCTGATTTGAACCGATGTGCCTTCGCCTTGTAAAATCGAAAAATTTCATTAATTAAAATCTTATTTTGCTATAACTTTGGAACCAATGAAAATAAGTACCGCTTATGATATATCGTTGAGAAGGTGTCAATGAAGCCTTATTACTGCAGTTAACAAAAAGTCCAAAATCCAATTTGTTTTGGATTTTGGGCTTTTTTGGACACTTTTGGTCCAGTTGATTGCAATGAAAAGGGGAGGTGCAGAACTAGATGTTACAACAGTCCTAAATCCAAAATTTCAATATCCTAATCGTTTTTGAGTTATACGAGGTATATACGTACGTACTTACATACATATATACGTACAGACGTCACGCCAAAACTAGTGAAAATAGATTCAAAGATCGTCAAAATGGATATTTCCGTTGAAATTTGAAAACCGAAATTTTTCGCGATCACAATACTTCCTTTACTTTGTACAAGGAAATAAAAATGGAGTTAGCTGAATAAATTTACGCTAAAAGCCATAATGTACGTTCGATGAAATCACTGGTTTAAAGAATCAATCAGATCTATTTTTACTAATTTTGGGTTTTAAACAAACAGTGACAAAAACAAACATACACAGAAAATATATATATAAAAACATTTAATTAATGAAAAATATATATTCTGGCGTTTCAACCGGTGGTCCTCAGTTCGAATTTCGGTCAAGCATGGCATTTTTTTCATGCTACAAAATTCATTTATCATCCATCGGTAATTGTAACAGGGCGTAAACCTGTTTTTAAGGTATAAATAAATATATACCGGACAGTTCAAAAAAAAAAAAAAATTGTATACACGCTTTAAAATAGAATAGCTGTTATATTTTAAGTATTACAACAATGCAAAGGGAAAAATTACAAAACAGACACAGTTTCTATGCTTCATCACCTCTGTAATTGTAAATAAATAAATTGTCACATTCTTTTTAGTTTTATAAAGTAAATAAGTTGTTATGTTGGTTTTGACCAGTTGATATTTATAATATTATTAGTAATTATTGTATTATTCAGCATTAATTAACACATCATTACGTCATATTCATACACCCTTATTAATTTACATATTAATGAAACAATGTAAAAAAATATATATGATATTAAAATAAATATTAAACACGTATCAATATAATAAAATACATATTTAAATAAAAACGGAACAGCGACTTTATTTGCTATATATTATTGAACTAAAAAAATACATATGTATATATTGAAACCTAACTTAAGTTGCAATAAAAATTTAGACTAATCGTAAATTTTCCACACGAGCTAAAGAGCAAATAAATAGCATTCAAAATAATAAACCAGAAAACTCTAAATTTGTCAAAAATATAATAGAATACGGTCATACATACAATCATAATTTCATGAAAATCTTAGATATTTATAATACTTCTAATTTGGAAAAATAACATATATATTGTAATAATAGAAATATAATTAATGTATTTTATTTTTAAAAAAACTAAACATAAATATAAAAAAGTAATAATTTAATCTAATAATTACCTGTTTGATAATACGGTTCCGTGTCATCACGGAACCGGAAATTTTAATTCTCCAGAGTACATGTATATTCCTTCAGTATTCTGATAGATCCGGCCAGTTATGACTGTTTTTAAATTTTAACAATGATTTTTTAAAATTTTGACTTTAAACGTATTCATTTTAACTCCTGATGATGGCTTCCAAGTAAGCCGAAAGATCTAGAGTACATATCAACGTTCTGGTAAGGTAGATTATATTAATTGTTAATTTATTCATTTAACATATCAGCGGTACCATGTTTGAGAAATGAATTATTATTATTATTATTTATCGTAAATTGTTTTTTTTTTTTACAATGAGAGGTTAATAATTATTAATAAATCAATATATTTAAATTAAAAAAAAGTTTAAAAAAAATGAGATGAAGTCTAATTCGAACCGGTGTGCCTTCCCCTTGCAAGGTAAAAATATTTCATTAATTAAAATTTTATTTGGCTATAACTCTAGAACCACTGAAAAATATGGACCACTTATGATATATTATGTGGTGCTATAGGAAAATGTTAAAAATCAGATGGGTGGATAAAGTGACAAATGAAGAGGTATTGCGACAAGTAGATGAAGAAAGAACCATTTGGAAAAATATAGTTAAAAGAAGAGACAGACAGACTTATAGGCCACATACTAAGGCATCCTGGAATAGTCGCTTTAATATTGGAAGGACAGGTAGAAGGGAAAAATTGTGTAGGCAGGCCACGTTTGGAATATGTAAAACAAATTGTTAGGGATGTAGGATGTAGAGGGTATACTGAAATGAAACGACTAGCACTAGATAGGGAATCTTGGAGAGCTGCATCAAACCAGTCAAATGACTGAAGACAAAAAAAAAATGATATATTGTTGAAAAGCTCTCAATGAGGACTTATTACTACGGTTAAGAAAAAATCCAATTTTTGGGGAATTTTGGGGTTTTTTTGACACTTGTGATTCAGTCGATTCCAATCAGAAGGAGAGGTGCACAACTAGATGCTACAATAGTCCTTAATCCAAAATTTCAACATCCTACGGCAAATCGTTTTTTGAGTTATTCAAGATACATACATCCGTACAAACAGACGTCACACCGAAACTAGTCAAAATGGATATTTCCGTTGAAATCTGGAAACCGAAATTTTTCGCAATCATAATACTTCCTTTACTTCGTACAAAGAAGTAAAAACAATCAAAAATCGAAATAATAAACTACCTTTATATAAATAGGAATCGATAATATTATAGTATTTTTACGAAATCCAAAGATAATAAATTAAAAGATAATAAATTTATAAATACAACTTTTATATACAAAGTATACACGAATAATTCCGTGTCAAAAGATACTCAAATCTCATATTTAAGGAGAAATACATGTTCTCTGTTTAAGCGTAACGTCAAACCTATTATCTATATATATTTACTTCTAAAATCATCTTAATATTAACTAAAGGAAGTCGGAATAAACCCAACATTTCTACTGTTAAACTCTTTTACATACATATATATATATATGTGTGTGTGTGTGTGTGCTCTCTCGCGCGTGTGTGTGATACATAGAGAGAGTGAGAGAGAGAGAGAGAGAGAATGATTAACCTGACCTAAATTAAAACAGAATATAATTAATTATATTCCAATAAAACCAAAAATATGCTAAAAAATTCATTGTTGAAGAAGTGTGCACTTAAAATACTAATTAACAGAATAAAAAAAAATCATCATTCATTAAAATTTTTCAGTTTCTAAGTAAAAATGGATAATTAATAGAAAATAAATCTAAATTTAAAAAAAAATCACATTTCTTTCCTCATTTTAATTAAAAATAATATTTTGAGGAAAAAAAAGCTGGATTATTAGTAAAATAACAGTTACATGAAATTTTTAGATACAGACAGATGTGTTCGTGTTCATATACAAGTGTGTAGTCAGTGAATCACTAGAGATTAAAATGATCAGCTTTAAATAATTAAAATATTTGTTGTTGCAAATTTATTGCTTTTAAGTTATATTTTATTCATTTCTTTTTTTTTACGGATTTTATCATCCATTTTAATGCAGTCAGTTTACTTCATGATAATAAATTTTTCTATCAGCTCATATTTATTTATTTACTTTCAACGGATAAAAATCAATGTTCAAATAAATATATATGGACACATATTTTTTAAATGTGCGTATCAGTATGATAAATTTTTTTTGTTTATTTTTTTTAAACATACATCTTACATTACGGATTCTATATATGTACGAAGAAATTATGGGTGGTGAAATTATTAATGAAATAATTTCATTCTTGAAATAATTATAATGTGATATTGATAATTATGGGAATTTAAAAAATTGAATTAAACTATAGCTAGTAGCCCTTTGCTGCTCTACAACGTTATTATTACAAAGCAAGTTATATAGTTTAAAAAAAAAACGATTAAAAAAGTAGTGGACTCGTGCTGCTCCACAGTGTTATTATAATTTTATATATTTAAAAATGTTTTTAAAAAAGGACAACACAGCTGTAGGACTTTCCCGATAAGCGTCTAAAGCCACCTTCCTGGAAAGTCCTACAACTATGGGTTGTTTCTGATACACGGCTTACATTGACAACTTAATTTAAAATGTTTATAATTTTATTTAAAATATAATTTTTTTAGTTTATTTAATTCAAAGCATTGAATTATGAAGCATTGAAGCATTGAAAAATACCGTATTTAATTCGCGCGAATATGTCGGTACTAGCGGTGACGGTCGCCACTAACTAAACTAATGCAATTTCACAACTTATTAGAAAAAATTTCGTTTGTACGGTCGGCAGACTGGTGTAGCCGCGAGGTTTAACACATCAGGTACTTAATCAACTTAGTGATTGAATTCGAAATCCAACCAGACCGAGTTGCTTTTTCACACATTAAATATTACCCATTTATTTAATTCTACCGCCCACCTATGACGTCACAACATAGCAGACAACTACAATAGTTATACGTCAGTGCTACCAACCTTTGAAATATTAACTAAATTAAATTAAATAAATAATTAATATTTAAAGTATAAAAAATCATTTGGTTAGCGACCCTGTGGAATTTCAAATTTCCTGGTCCAAGAGGATGAGAGAATGGGAATTTCGCACAGCAAAAAGGGTAATATCAAGAGGCTGACTGCAACACTAGCGCTCCTTGTGGTAACAGGTTGTACTATTAACGTAGTATGCCTACTTAGCTACTAGTTTAGAGCATTTTTTTTGGGGTGGGGGTGCGATTTTGCAAAATGCTTTTTGCAACTTGTTATTTTTTAATTGTTAACAAATGTGTCTAAGAAAAATATGACCTTAATTAGGTGAAACTCGAGATACTGCGGGGAACCTTGCTCTACAGTTTCACACCATTGACCTTTTAAGTTGAAAATTTAATGGCATCAATGTCACATATAAATAGAAGTAATCTGACGAAGTTTGGTCAAAATCTGTCCAGTAATTCTGGAGATATAAGGTGATTTACAGGCCAAGACCAAACACATAAACGTATGAGGATCCAGAAAATATCCATCTGATTTTTTGGGTTCCTTAGGTGTCAAAACGTCACGATCCGGTGTAAACTGCATATGCCCAAATTGGACCGATAACAATACTTTCCCTTCTAGAGCTATAGCACTATCTAGACGGGAAATAAATCGACTAATAAACTATTCCATTTACAACACTTTTCACTCCCAACCCCCTTATTTTTCTCTTTCCTTCCTACCTCAGTAAAACTCGAACCCAAAACCTATTTCCAATCCGTCTAGACGATCTACTACACGGATCGGGCTGATTATTTTTTATTATGTTTTGAATGGCTCGCAGATATATCATCAAGCATCGATGGACATTCAAAGTGATTCTCCTGTGAGTAATAATCTCGGAAATTTCCTGAATTAAGGTATAGATGAAACTTTTTTGAGGATTTTTCAGAGACTCGTTTGGGGTTCAGTGTTGCTTGATGACATATCTAGTGTTATTCCAAGAAAATTAAAAAAAAATACTCAGTCTGATCTATCTAGTAGAACGTCAAGAAGTAATAGAAATAGGTTTTGAGCACGGATTTTACCTGTGGTAAGAAAGAAAACAGAATGACAAGGGAGTTGGGGTGAGACGTGTTGTAAATGAAATAGATTTTTAGCTTATTTTTTTTATATATAAGAGTCTTGGCCGGAATGCAACTGAATACTTAAAATTAAAGAAAGGTTTAGTTTATCTTTCATTGAGACCGCTTGGTTAAAAAGAAATATGGCAAATAGAGTACTTCTGTAATACAGAAATGTAGCATAATCTTAGAAAAAACCACACTTGAAAATAAATAAAAAAACTTTTAAAAAAATTACTGATTTCGTATAGAAATTAATAATTAAATAGTAATGGATGACCTAGAAATGATATCTCAAAGAACTGTTAATAAATTTAAATCTAATAATGAAATACATCTTCCCCAATCAGCTGATTTGGAAGTCGAGAGTTCCAGCGTTGAAGTCCTAGTAAAGGCAGTTATTTTTACAAGGATTTGAATACTAGATCGTGGATACCGGTGTTCTTTGGTGGTTGGGTTTCAATTAACCACACATCTCAGGAATGACTGAACTGAGACTGTTCAAGATTACACTTCATTTACACTCATACATATCATCCTCAGAATTATTATCTGAAAGGTAATTACCGGAGGTTAAACAGGTAAAAGAAGGAAAGAATAAATAAAAGTCAAGGGTACACAAATTTTTCTAAAAATATTTTTGAGGAAAAAACGTCTCTTCGCAAAAATAATAAGGTTTTTTGCAAATTTACACTTGTTATAAATACATGATAATGATATTATTATTATATGTATAATTCCGCGGGTTGTAACTGGAACTGCTTCCGCTGAACAATTTTTTGATGTGAAACGATTTTAAACAGAAAATAATTTTTAGAAAAAAACAAATAGTATGTGATTTTTATTTTTTTTAAATATATTTTTTATTCATTTTTTTCTGTAATTGATTAGTTTTATATTTGTTTTATTTACATTACGTTGTTTAAATATTGATGAAAATTGTTTGTACTGTTTAAAATTGTATCACTCTACCCATCCAGTTTGTGTGTTTTGTTTCCCATTAAAGTTGATCTGAAAATTGTGTTTAATTTTAATAATTTTATTTACATAAATCTTCCCTGAATTAAATTTAACTAGAAATTTTTATTTTTCAAATTAATAAAAATATTTTATTCCAGATCTAAAAAAGCGTATTTTTCGACAAAATGTTTACGTGTTTTACCCCGTTTTTCTTAAAACCTAAGTTAAAAAGAGATCTGGTACTACGTTTATTCAATTTACTCTATTAAAAACCATAAGGAAGCACCAAATTTATCCCTAAATTTGTACCCCAGCATTTTAGAACCGTTTAATTTCACAAAGGGAGCAGAAGCAGGGTAAATGTTTCGCGAGCTGAGATTCGTTTGCTTCTCGTTTCCTGACCTAAGTTTATATGAACTTTTTTCTTATTTTTGGCTATAGAATGATCTCCCATTTTTATATATATATATACTTCTGTTTTTTTGAGAAACTAAATGTGACTTAGAAAAAGTCAAAAATGGATTTGTTGCTTAGGAAAGGATGTTAGTTGAAAATAAATAAGAGTAAAAGCAAAGATAACAGAAAGGAATTAAATATTAAAATAGATGAAGTGGGAGAACTTTCTTACTTTCGTTATAAAATTGCAAAAAAAAAAGAAAAAAGTAGAGCAGATAAAAAGTAGACTGATTCAAGAAATGAAAACTTGCATTAAAAAAAAATTGTTAAAATAAAAATATAAATCAAAAAATTAGACATAAATTTACATAAAATGTAGTAGCTCTTTATGATACTGGAACGATAGAAATTGAAAAACAAAAAGGAAAAAAGAGGCCTTTGAAATGTGATGTTATTGAAAGATGTTGAAAGTTATATGGGTAGATAAAGTTAGAAATGAAGAGGTTTTAAGACAATAAAGAAGAAAGAAATTTGTGTTACAGCTTTTAGAAACAGAATAGAATTAGTAGGCCAACCTGAAACTTCCAATCTTTAGTAAATTTATAAATAAACGTATATGAGAAGCTAAAATCTGTAAATATAGTAATTAGGTTGACGGATAAAAAATTAGCTCTGTACGAAAAGTAATATCATCAAAGGATTCAAATGAATGATTTGTTAAAAAAAAATTGCTATTATTATTATTATTTCGTACCCTATCAAAGGTGAATATTTTGAAAAATACGCAACGACCCCGTAGTGCAGATTATTGCTGTAAATAAACTCATTTAAATTTAACGTCCATTGTCTCTAATGTAGTTTTGACCGATCCAAATTGCTGTTACATATCAAATAAAATTAGATAGCTCTAGCGAGCAGTTCAACCAGTTACGAGATATTAAATGACCGTTCCTTTATAAGCATTGAATATTACAATACATTTTCAAATAATATTAGGTTCATTTGGCAAATACAAAACCTGGCAGAGTTTTAATACATAAGTTTAAAATATTAAATCTTCCTTAAACAAAAAATTAAAAATTACTTTATTTAAGAATTCTTTTTTTAAGAGATGTGTGTGAGCATCGACTACTGTGTTCATTTAGCCCAAATGGAAATTTATAGCGTATAAAAAAATGCCATGCCTGACCGGGATTCGAACCCAGGACCTCGAGGTGAAAGTCAGAGACGCTACCACGAAGACCGGCTTTTTCTCTCATTTATTTATCTAATTATTTTCTTATCTAAAAACAAAATAATTATATTTTATTAGCCACAGAGCCGACCTTCTGTCTCGGGATTTTGTGCGGAGATTCTGGTTTTGATTTCTGATCAGGTATTGCATCTTTTCATACGTTACCAATCTCCACCGGGTTAATGACCATAATTTTTGATGCCCACTCTTTCATAACACACACACACACACACACACACACACACACACACACACACACACATTATAGTACAGTTGTAAGACCAGTAATCTTGTACGGCATGGAACTTTCAAATATAACTGGAATAGAAAATCTACTAGACAGAAAAAAAAATTTTAAGAAGGATTTATGATCCAAGAAGGCCACAATCTGAGATCAAATAAAGAGAGATATACGATAAAATTGAAAATCTGGAAGTATCAATAAAAAAATGACAACTAGAATTCTACAGACACATGTCCCCATTGAACCAATCCAGGCTAAAAAAAACAGAAATTCAATAAATTCTGGCTATGTTAAACAGATGAAAAATGAGCTCAAAAAGTTCAACGTTACAGGAAATGGACAATTGGGTAGATAGAAAAAAATATAGAAAGACAATTTTTGAATTAATATTTGTATCCTATAGGTAAAAAGAAAAATGTCAGCAGTGGAGAATGGACTGAAGAAAGAAAAGCTAAACAGTACGAAAGAATGAAAAACTTCTAGAAAAGAAAAAAAATAAACTACATTAAATGATATTTGCGTGGTCATTGAAGGTCTATTCACAAAGGGAAGAAAAATATACTGGTATTACTAATAATTACGCTGTTCAATTATTTTACTTTACTACGTAATCCTGAATAAAGAATTTTACGTTTAAACAAAAAATTAAAAAAATATCGAACAAGATAAAATTGTATTCAGAAATTGAAAGAGAAGACAATTACAAAAGATAATTTATTAGAAGGAAGAGAAAAAATTATGGAGTTAGAAGAATTTTGTTATTTGGGAAGTAGAATTACTAAAGATTGACGAAGCAGGACCGATATAATATGCAGAATAACACAGGCGAAACGAGCTTTCAGTTAAAAATATAATTTGCTTACATCAAAAATTAATTTAAACGTCAGAAAAACATTTTTGAAAGTACATGTTGAAGCGTAGCTTTATATGGAAGTGAAACTTGGACGGTCGGAGAAAAAACTTAGAAGGTTTTGATATGCGGTACTATACAAGAATGTTAAAAATCAGATGGATTGATAAAATGAGAAACGAAGAAGTGTTGCGGCAAATCAATGAAGAAAGAAGCATTTGAAAAAATATAGTTGAGACAGATTTATAGGCCACATATTAAGGCATCATGGAATAGTCGCTTTAATATTGGAAGGACAGGTAGATGGGAAAAATTGTGCAGGGAGCCAACGTTTAGAATATGTAAAACAAATTTTTAGGGATGTAAGATATAGAGAGTGTACTGGAATGAAAAGACTGGCACTAGATAGGGAATCTTGGAGAACTGCATCAAACCAGTCAAATGACTGAAGACAAAAAAAAATGTATTAGCATGTTTAAAAAATATTTTTGTGTCTTTCACACTGGTGTATATTTAAGTAAATTAAAAAGTTACCTAGAAGTAATACTGTCTTTTTTTCACTTTTCTTTTAAATTTATAAAGAAAATATTTAACAATAAAATTTTATAGATTAAGAAAGAAGTGACTGGGTATAAAGTAATACCATCATAGACTTTGTAATTGTATTTATAGAGTTATTTAACGTTAGACTCATCGACAAAAATGTTCATAATATTATAGTTTTTTAGAAACATAAAAGTTCAAAATTGTTTATTGTTTTAAACAAAAAAAAAAAAATTATTTTCACAGTGACAAATACACGATTATCTCGGATTTCCAACCGTTCGAGAGGAGATACGGAGATTCGGTACGAGATGTAAAATGAGCGGTGCAAGATATAAAATGAGACTGAACAAAAATGTGAACTTCGTTCGGTTAACCTTCTACATAACAAGAAGGACGTTAGACGCCTCAAGCGACTGCATATATTAGATGTGTAAGTTCTCCCAGATTTGAGGTGAATCAATTACCCTAGGGTGTTGTACATCGTCAAAATTCTTCATTTCGTTTCGTCACTTACTTTTGTTGATTCATTGATTTGTTTCGCTTTTTTTTTTTTGTTTGATTAGTTATTTTTTGTGCGACCGATAAGACCACGAATTACTACTTTTTTTTTTTTTTTACTTTTTATGTTATGAACTTTATTAATGGTTCCTTGGACTCATTTTTCTATGTACTTATTTATGTTTATTGGTCAAAATTCATTATAGTGATTCCCAAACTGTGCGCTGCGGCACCCCGGGGAACCGCGGTCTCTTCACAGGGGCTTCGCGAAATATTGTAAAAGTTTCATAATTAATTGAATCAAGACATTTATATTAATTTAACGTTAATAAAGTAAAAAATAATGAAAATACACGAGTTTTATTTATTTTTATCTTAGGATTAATCATAATTTTACTTAGGGTAGGACGCCATGGAAAATTTTTAATTGAAAAAGGGCGCCGCGACTCGGAAAAGTTTGGGAACCACTGTATTAAATGCTTACAACACTTCTATAGTTAATTAGTTAATTCTTAGATGTCGCCACTGAAATTGAAATAAAAAAATAAATAAATAAATTTATAAATGTAATCCAACCAAAATTAACCTACGCTCGGTAACCTTGACTAGCGAGCGAAGCGAGCATAGGATAAGTTTGGTTAGATTACATTATAAATTGATTTATTCATTTTCTTACTTCAATATAACGTTTCAGTAGTGCCATCTGAGAACTAAGTAACTAACGGAAGCGTTGTGGCCATATAACGAATTTTGACCAGTTTATTATATACTAGCAGACCCGGTAATGCTTCGCTATTGCTAGATTTGAGTGTATATATAGATTAAATGAACACAATTGAAAGTTTGATAAAACATTAACAAAATGAACATAACGTAACTTCACAAAATTTAACCTTTCCGTTTTTCGTTTTTCCCTTTCCTTTTCCGCTGTTCGCCAATTTCCATTTTTCCGTTTTCCATTTTACCATATTCCCTTACCCTTCCCCCTTTCTTCCGTTTCCTATCCCTTTTCCCTTTCTTCCACCATTTCTCTTTCCCTTTTCCCTTTATATTTTCCCCATTTTACCCTTTTTTTCTTTTTTCCATTTTCCCCTTGTAACCTTTTTACCTTCTTCCTTTTATAGATTTTTCCCTTTTCTGATTTTTCCCTTTTTTCCTGCGCGTAAATCGGTCCAGCAGTTTTTTAGTCTATAGCGGACACACATATCGGAAACACTGAAATGGAATCGTAAAATATTTAGTATAGTGTGTGTTGCTTTTACGTCCAACAGATTGCACTGTTTTTCAAAAAAAATCATGTTTTTACCTGTCACAGGTGTGACATCTTAGGTATAAAAATAGTAGATATATAAAAACGCGCGCGCACTCGAATGCAACGTTGCGTCAAAATTTCGAAGCAATCGGTGAAGAACTTTCGGAGATTTAAGATTTTCAACAAACAAACATTTACATATATATATATATAGATTTATGTATAATGTATAAGATAAGTATACATACACATATACATGTATACATAGACAGTTCTTTAAGAGATTTTAATAGAAATTCCACTTTGCTTGTCATTTATTTTGTATTCATATTTACTTAGTTCCTATAAATTGGAACATATTTTAAAAAATTCCACGATGAAAAATCATAACAAACTTTTTTACGAGAATATTTTCTTTCATTTTGTTACTCCAGGCTTAGGCGAATGGAATTTTGTAAAATGTTTTCGCTTCTTTCCCATCATTCATTCCCACGAATGATGGTAAATTCCCATGTTCCCTTCATTCCCATGTATTCTAGTAGAAAGCATTCAGTTTGGAAATTTATAAAGTATGCCAAAAGAGATTTAAACTAGGTACCTTGCAAATAAGAGACGGATACATTAGAACTTAACCACGGTAATATGAAGTGTAATTTAATAAACTGAATTATGTAACCTGAAATTATTTAATCTCAATTATAATTTAATTGTATTTGTAATTTATACATAAACAGTTAAGTAAAATTTTATAATTTTTTTATTTTATTTTAATCAATTTTAAAAGGCGTTTTAATATATCAGTTATCAAGTTTTCTTACTATTAATCTATTAACATTAAACAAGAAATAGTTAGTGAATTATAATCAAGCAAAAACTAGAAAAAAAAATTGATGAAAATTTGTCTACACGTTCTTCTAACAGTGCAAGTGCAAAGGAAGAAAGGATTTTTTGAAGTTCCGAGTTTAAAGAGTTAAAATGGAATAACAATGAAATTTACTTTTTTTTTTTTTTATTTTCTCTGTAACAAATGAAGATATCAAGTTGATTTTTGGTGTGTAAAATCTTCAGGTAAATATCTAAAAATAATTTCTAGATTTTCGAAATCTGACCTTGAAAGGGTTGAAGAAAGGTAAAAAAACTGGTGAACAATGATTGTAAATTTTCCACATTTCCGATTATACTAAACGAGATATTCACTCGATTTGGGCTAGCAAATACATTATGTAAAATCTATTTTTACATTTTTTTAAATTTTGTTTTTTTAAGGGGTGCGATTGTATACGGCGCGGCGGTTCAAGCAACACAACCACTGCCACTGTTATTGTATGTTAATTTGCGATTCGGTGGACATGCCACCGGTTACTTGATTAAAAAACATTAAACAGAAAAAAACCATTCAGCGTAAGTGAAAAAATACACACGCACGCGCGTATATTTAAATAATATAATTTTATTTGCTTTCGATCCGTTGCTATATGTTACAATCTCAAAGCTAAAATTAATTTAAATACTAATTTTTATATACAACACATTCCAACATAATATCCGAGTTTAAAAACCAAGCTACCAATATTTCAATGATCAATAAAATAACAGATTATGAATTTAAAATTTTTATAAAATAATGAAATTTACGTCATTTGACTGGTTTGATGCAGCTCTCCAAGATTCTTTATCTAGTGCTAATCGTTTCATTTCAGTATATCCTCTACATCTTACATCCCTAACAATTTGTTTTACATATTCCAAAATTATTTATACAATAATAATAATTTCCACTTACCAACAATCATTAATAGTAATGTTCGAGTGCTTTCGGAGATTATTACTCCATCTTCAGGAACAATGATGTATTATACGTTATAATTATTTACTCCACATATCATTAATTGTAATAAAATAAATATAACAACTGGTCATCAAAAAGGTAAAATAAATTCAACGTTATTCGTCATGTCAGTATGAAGATCTCAATTGTTGTTAATAATTGAGATCAAATAATTAAGATCGGGACTTAAATATTTAAAATAGTTTTTTTTTTTAATTACTGGAAAATGTTAAATTAACTTTTTTAAATAATCTGAGGGTAAAAAATATTATTTGATTAAAATATTTATGGGAAATATAGCTTACTCTAATAATAAAAAATGAAAACAAATTGGTACGGAATATTTTATGAACTAATTCAATTAATGGAAATATATATTTTTTGAAATTTCTAGAAGAAATTCAAAGAATTTAAATAATTGTAGGGAATGTAATTTATTTATTTTGTACAAGAGAGGAAATGACTGAAGAAAACAAAAAATTATGATATAAAAAAAAATATTAACTATACTGATAAAAGAAAATTATACTGTAAAAGAAGATAGACAAGTTTGACAGTGAAAAATAAAAATTAGATGTCAGAGCAGATTGTAAAAAATTATGTTATTTAAAAACACCAGTAAAGTCACATAATTACATTAGACATTACAACAGGTATAAAATCTTTAAAAAATCTATCAATTATTTCCTACAAATAATACTGTAATTAAACTTATCAATGAAATGGCAGTCACTAAAAAAGGGGTTTTATGTTTTTTTAAATGTGTATATGTAATTTAATAGGCGTAAAAGGAAGTCATATGATGTCCACCATCAGATTTTTTCATTTATATAAATAATTGAAGAATGAAAATTTCCTACATATTTTATGATTATTTTTTTTTTTTAAGAGATGTTTTATCAAAAATTTCAACTCTAATTCTGTACAGAAGAAATTGAAGGAGAGGAAAAGAAGTGTTATGAGAAGACCAATTTGGTTTCAGGAAAGGTATAGGGACAGGGAAGCAATTTTAGCGCTTAGATTAATATTAGAAGGAAGATTAAAGAAAAACTAACTGGCATACTTGGCATTTATGGACCTAGAAAAGGCATTCAATAACGTAGACTGGAATAAAATTTTAAACATTTAAAAAAAATTAGGATTCAAATATAGAGATAGAAGAACGATTGCTAACATTTACAGGAACTAAACAGAAACAGTAATAATTGAAGATAAGAAAGAAGCCGTAATAAGAAAGGGAGTCCGACAAGGATGTTCCCTATTCCCGTTACTTTTTAATTTTTACATAGAACTAGCAATTAATGATGTTAAAGAACAATTTAGATCGTGAATAGCAGTACAAGATGAAAAGATAGAAGCTTCGATTTGCTGATGATATAGTAATTCTACCTGAGTGTAAAAAGGATTTAGAAGGAACAATGAACGGTATGAAGACCTACGCAAAAACAATTGCATGAAAATAAACAAGAACAAAACGAAAGTAATGAAATATAGTAGAAACAACGAAGATGGACCCCTGAATATAACAATGGGAAGAGAAAAGATTATGAAAGTAGACAAATTTTGTTATTTGGGAAGTAGAATTACTATTGGACGAAGCAAGAGCTATGTAAAATGCACAGGGGAAACGAGCCGTCAGTCAGAAATATAATTATTTTACATCAAAAATTAATTTAAACGTCAGGAAAACATTCTTGAAAGTATATATTTGGAGCGTAGCTTTATATGGAAGTGAAACTTGGACGATCGGAGTACCTTAGAAGAAAAGATTAGAAGCTTTTGAAATGTTGTGCTATAGGAGAATGTTAAAAATCAGATGGGTGGATAAAGTGACAAATGAAGAGGTATTGCGGCAAATAGATGAAGAAAGAAGCATTTGGAAAAATATAGTTAAAAGAAGAGACAGACTTATAGGCCACATACTAAGTCATCCTGGAATAGTCGCTTTAATACTGGAGGGACAAGTAGAAGAAAAAAATTGTGCAGACAGGCAACGTTTCGAATATGTAAAATAAATTTTTAGGGATGTTGGATGTAGGGGGTATACCGAAATGAAACGACTAGCACTAGATAGGGAATCTTGGAGAGCTGCATCAAACCAGTCAAATGACTGAAGACAAAAAAAAGAGATGTTTATAGATAATCGGTAATTTATATTAGTGTTTATTTTATTATTAGATTAAAAATAACTATTATAAATGGTTTATTCAGTTAGAACTTACCGGTAATAATCGAATAGTTTTTTGATAATTTTGAAAAAGATGTACAAATTAAAGGAATAATATATTAATTTATGAAACAATTATTTTTGATAATAATAAAAATAATTATTTTCAATGAGTATTATAATAAATAACCTGAATTTTTAAAGAAAAGTAACAAAAAAGATTTTCTTTGTTCAAAAAATAGCGCATTAAAAAAGTCACTGTAGGAGAATGTAAACTTTTAGCTAGAAACCATATTTCTTTAAGTTTTGAGGGTCGAAGTTTATGAATTATCTAAGTTTATGACCTTATTTCGTGTTAGTTTTGAACTTCTAACAGCATCACAATATATTTCCTTTAAAATATATAAGAAAGAAATGTGTGAAAAACATGTTTTTGTTTTTAGAAAATAAAAAAAATTTTAGTTTTCTTTTCTATATTAGAGTTGATTATAATATATATTTTTTCTTCTTTACAGTTGTCCGAATCAAAACAATACATCTAAGATAATAATTTATCTCATAAAAGTCGCCGCTTATTTTTGTAAATTTATTTATTCATATCATCGAACAATAGTTTGACACCTGATTACAATCACTATACAATTTTCTATAATAAAAAATTAATTTTATTGCGCGTAAAAAATCTAACCAAATTGGGATTCGAACCCAGAATCATACGGTCGAAAGAATGCTATTATTAATATACCACGTATATCTTCGGAGCGATATCTATTTATTAACTACAATTTTATTACTTAAATTTAAAAATAAACAATTATTTACCATTAATATAAAAATATATATTCTAAATAAATGATCATAATGTATAATTCTTTTTATACATAGACGAATTATATTGTTATATGATGTATGTTTATGTTTAATTGCGTAAAACAAGATGTTTATATTAAATTTAGTTTTCTTTTTCGGAATCCGGCAGTCATTTTGTTCCCATTTTTTCTTCCAAATCAGTGGGTATTTGGTGGTATTTGAAGAGAAATTATAAATATAATCTAACCAAACTTAAACTAAGCTCGATTCGCTCGCTAACCTTGATTAACGAGCGAAGTTTAGCGAGCAAAGCGAATGTAAGGTAACTTTGGTTAGATTTTATTTATAATTTCTTTGCAAATATCTCCTGATTTGGAAGAAAAAACTAAAAAAAAAGTGGCTGTCGGATTCCGAAACAATACCTAATTCAGAATTCGAAAATATTACTTGATGATAACATTGTTTTCCCGTAAAAAAAGACATGTAAAAATAACAAGAAAAAACTATCATCTGGATACAATAAATTCCATAAAAAATAAAGAATAAAAATTAAAATTTAATTTTTAAAAATTAAAAAAAAAATTATAACTAAAATATTTTTTGGTTTCAAAATGTTAATAAATATTCTACAGAATAAAATGAAAGTTTAATAATTTTGAAATTGGTTAACAAATATTCCGATAATCTGAAACATAATGAATAATCGGTATTCTGATTTAAATATAGAAATATTGAATTTTTATAATTTATTTATTAATTTATAGTTAATGATCCAGTAAGGAAGTAATTTGGCACTATAAAATCCTTCGAGAAAACAAGGGACTCGTATGAAAACAGCATATCACGATTCCATTTCATTAAACTATATAATAATATATGCTAAAATAAAATTATTTCTTTAAAATATTAAAGAGTAATTCTAAAATAAAGTAAATCTTATTAAATGAAAAATTTCAACCGATTTTCAAAATTTCTTCAAGTTTAACTAAAAAACGTTTAACTTTAAACGTTTTCCATTGAAAATTTGAATAATTGAACAAGAGTATAATTTTAAGCCTTGTAATTTATCAATAATTTTTTATTTTTTAATATACTTACCACCTGATAAGAATTAATATTACTGTTATTATTATTTAATTTTTTTTTGTCATCAGTCATTGGACTGGTTTGATGCAGCTCTCCAAGATTCCCTACCTAGTGCTAGTCGTTTCATTTCAGTATACCCTCTACATCCTACATCCCCAACAATTTGTTTTACATATTCCAAACGTGGCCTGCCTACACAATTTTTTCCTTCTACCTGTCCTTCCAATATTAATTATTATTATTATTATTAATTATTTTATTAAAAATTTAACTATTTTCATTTTATCTTAGAATTACATTTTTTTTTAAGAAATATTTATTTATATAAATTTTACGCTTAAATTTTTAACCTTGTAAATTTTTGTGTAAGTTTAATAGAATTCTTTGTAACAGAAATAATATACTAATCTATTAGAAAACAAAAATAAAATCTATATCAGGAGTAATTTAAAATGACGGGAAATCCTGAAGATGGATGAAATATAATAGTTCGAAACGCGCTTATAATAACTGATATCAATACGCTTAAGAGATATAAATATATTTTAGCTTAATATATTTATATTTTATGAAATATATAAATATATATTATATTTTGACCACGAACTTATATAATAATTTATTTAACGTAATTACATTGAAGTTAAAAAAAATTTAATATATAATTAATTTTATTATAAAATTATAAGTAACCGCAAAATAATTCAACTGCAAATCGTTTTGTTTTTAATGAAATTTTAGTTTTGAATTTTATGATTTTTATTTTAAAATAGGTACAATTTTTTATAAATTAAAAAAAAAAATTATATGCGGTGCTATAGGAGAATGTTAAAAATCAGACGGGTGGATAAAGTGACAAATGAAGAGGTGTTGCGGAAAATTGATGAAGAAAGAAGCATTTGGAAAAATATAGTTAAAAGAAGAGACAGACTTATAGGCCACATCCTGGAATAGTCGCTTTAATATTGGAAGGACAGGTAGAAGGAAAAAATTGTGTAGGCAGGCCACGTTTGGAATATGTAAAACAAATTGTTAGGGATGTAGGATGTAGAGGGTATACTGAAATGAAACGACTAGCACTAGATAGGGAATCTTGGAGAGCTGTATCAAACCAGTCAAATGACTGAAGACAAAAAAAAAAAAATTTCCGTTAGAGTTCCAGTAAGTAAAATTAATGCTATTAAATCTACCGGCAAAGAGTTTTAAAGGTGATTTTTTATTTTATAAAATATTTATAAATTTAAATATATTGTTTAAAAAATTTAACTAAAATATATATACATATATTTTTTTTTAATATAATTCGTAAAAATATTTTTAAAAAATATTTAAATTAATACATTTTTTTTTTTAAATTATTTATTAGTTATATAAAATTAATTTTTATTAGAAAATTTTATCATTTATTACTTTGTTTTTGTTCCCCATTAAATATTTTCGTAGAGATTTCCCGGATTCTTTTGATCGGATTTTTTTTTAATATAAAAAATTAGTGAAAGCAAAAAAAAATTAAAAATCTTTCTATATGAAAGTAAAACAAGAACTCAAAAAAATCAGTATGTGATCAATTTAAAAAATTAATATATTCTATTTCTAGGATGAATTTTTTTAAATTATTTATTAAAAAAAAAAAAATGTATTAAGTACTGTAAATAAAACTTTTTATCTTTAAATTTATTAGAAATATATTTTTTTTATCAGAATAAAAGACAGTTTTTCAGTTTAATATTTAATGAAGTAATAAAAAAGAAATTTCCATGAAAAAAAAAAATATATAAACATCATATATGCAAAAGGTCATTTTATCTGATTTACGAGTATAACCATTTATTTATTTATTTTTTTTTTTTTTATATATAATTTCTTGATAAGTTTTAAAAATTGTAAAAATATATACCTTTTAAATTTTTAAACATACGTGGTTTATAATTATTCAGTTCCTGTTTTTACCTAATAATATTAGGGAAAATTAGGGGAAAACAGGAACTGAATAATAAAATGGATAAATAAAATTAACTTTTTTTATAATATGTATATATATATATTATTAAAAAATAAATAAAAATTTATTTTTTATTTATTATTTATTTATTTATTATTTATTTAAATTAAATAAATTTTTATTTTTACATAAAAATTAAACTAATTTCTTACAAGCTGATAAAATATCCACAACACCTAGAATATTTAAGAGAATAGCATTCTAGAAACCAAAGAATGTGAAATAAAAATTAAATTCCAACAGCCAAAGCAGTTTTTAATTAAACCGATTTCCATTTACAAATGAAGTTTAAAGTCGTTCCTCGTATATCATTATACAGCGAACGATAATAATGCATTAATATTGACTCATTCAAATCAATACCTAATTATCATGTTAATTGAATCTAATTAAAAAATAAAAATAATAAAAACAAACAGTTCCAAAAATTTTATATTCAATGTTTTGGATAAATAAATCTGAAGGTTCCGAGTTCGAATCCCGGTCAGAATGACATTTTTCATATGCTAAAAAATTCTTTTCATATTTCCTAAGCACAAGATTAAAAAAATATCAAAAATAATTAACATATATTGTAATTTAATTAATAAAAATAGTTTATTACTAATTTTATATAACTACGTCAAAAATGATGTGATTATTATTTTTTTTTAATTTAATAAAATTTAAATAAAAATCGAATTATAAAAAAGTGTTAAATGTATTACGTTAATAAAAATACAATAATTAAAAACGAATTTAGTTAGCGGCATAGATGTATTTTTTTATACCACCCTATCAACCCAATTTAAAAAAAGGAAATATATATTAATTATAATAAATGATAATGGAAAAATAACAGAATAAATCACTTCATGAATTATTAGATTAACTTTCGTAAAAAAAAAAAAAAAAAAAACAAAGTAATTTTTATGCAAATCTTCAAAAACAGAGATAAGACACATCTTACCTTAATTTTCTGACATATCTCAATATTTTGAATAATATAAATCTTAAAAAGATTAATTTCAGTAAAGAAAACCCCAGAGGTTCCAGGTTCGAAACCCGTTCAGCATGACATTATTCATACGCTACAAAAGTATATATATATATATATATATATTGTAAATTTTTATTTTGAAATATATTAAAATATATATATTTATAAAAATATAAATTTAATAAAAAAAAAAGTTGAATTAAAGTAAAACACCTTAAATTTTGAAGGGTCTCTCAGATAGATAACGTTGTGCGTTTTAAAGTTGTCCGTCGTTTTCTTCTATTTTTTTCTTTTTGAAAAATCCAAAATAAAACTACACTTATTCCAATTTGATAATACGTTGATAAAAAAATGTTTTATAACTTTTGTATTAACATTTATGATTTAAAAAAAAAAATTATTTATAAATCACAACACCATCATAAAATAATCCGATATTTATTTTTTATAAAATCAAAAAAATTATATAAAATAATTTTTTAAAAAAACAATTAAATAACAACCACGAACATTAAAAAAAAAAGTATAATTAATTATTATAAAATTAAATTTAATATATATATGTATCACATATAATTTAAATTTGTGGTGCGAAAAAACCCCACACCATAATTAATATAATATTAGGAATTTTAATACACATGAATAACACGCAAGCTGACGTACGACTGAAAACTCCTGAGTAGTTGGAAGTTTTCTCGCGTTGCTCGTCTTGCGCATTGTCGAACTCTCGGTTATTATATTCACCGTTAGATAACAGCACTAATCAATATATTTAGTTTAGGTAACCCCAGCATGTTTCTAAGAACGTATCTTTTAAGTAATTTTTTATAAAAAAATTTTTTTATTAATCCGAAAGTAAAGATTTTTATAACACCATAAAAATGAAATTACTTTTTTTATTTTGTAAATAAACAGTTTAGTAACTTTATCGTTTTGTATAAAGTTGAGATATTTTTGTAAAGGAATTAAATACAAAATATTCATGTATGTTTAGCAAGTATATTTACACAACATATAAACGGAATATATAATCTAATTTCTATAGCAGGTAAAATTTTAGTTTAGGGTGACATCTTTAAAGATTATTAATTAATTATGTTTGAATGTTAGGTGATTAGCTAAATCGATGATATTGCATGGAATTAATTTAGAATAATTTGATAACTTTTAAGAATAAGGACAAAAATACAAAGCTTATAACGGAAGATTAGAAGTGTTTTACTTCTTCAGTAATTTATCTATACTCTTACACATCGATATGTCATTTCACCGAATTACAAATGATATTCAATTCTAAAATTAACACTTTCATTTTATTCAACAATATGTAAGAACTTGTTTTAAAAGATCACCATTTTTAATTTTTTTTTTTTTTTTTTTTTTTTTTTTTGCTTGATGATATCACCATAGAAGCTTGAAGCTCGTTTGTGGGATATGAAAATGGAATTTTATAACGTATGAAAAATTCTATGCCTGGCCGGGATTCGAACCCGGTACCTCCGGATTAAAGGGCGAGACGTTACCACTCCGCCAAGGAGATCGGCAAAAACCATTACTTTCAGAAAAGGTAACACTTTTGTATCTAATATGTTTTATATGGGTGACAGTCATAATAAAGACAATACGTAAAACAAAATTTAAAAAAAACAAAACATTAATGTACCTCTTCTGTTGAGAAATAATACATTATACTCATGCCTCTCTTCAGTAAGAAAGTTTACATTCAAATTTCTTGAAAATATTTTAACACAATTTGTAAATTTAAATCTATACATTATATAAAAATAAAAAATAAAAAAAAAATAGTTTTTATAATATTTTACCAGCTAGAAACAATTTCAATAATTTTATTATTGATAAAGCGAAGTCATGTTCTGTGTTTAATTAACTTTAGAATTTGTGACACTTAACAGTGCGTTACAATATATTTTTTAAACATTTTTTTTCTTCGAATTGACTGTTATTTTTAGACGGGAAAAGATGAAGAAATGAGTTGAAGAGAAAAAGACGTTTCCGTTGGAAAGTTATCAATCTTTATCAATAAACTGAACAAATAATTTATTTTTTTCCTGACGCGACCTACTCCAGATGTCACCACCATTTTCATTATTACTTATAGTGGCTACGTGTAAGATACTTCACTCTTTTATGTTTTACTCCATCTTGAATCTAATATTTATCTCAGAGAATGTGTTTATATGACTAAACAGTATACAGTATTGTGTCTTTTTCAGTTCTTTATTAAATATTTTATATATTAATATTTAGTTTATTATAATTTTTCTTTCTATTAATCCTGTTTCATTTTGAAAGTCAGTTAGTTAAAGTCAGTTAGTTAAATTTATGTTCGAAATAAGTGAGGTCTCTTGTTCATAGAGCTAAAGTAAAATTACAAGTGGAAGAGATCAATTAAAACAGAACTTTTTCTTTTATTATAGAGTATAACAAAAAAAAAGACGCTGTCTCTCAATATACAGAGTGTTTCTAAACTGGTGGGTTGGCTGTAATATTTCGGATTCTACATGTAAAACTAAAAAAAATATATTCGTAGGAAAAATGGCAATTTATCCTTCGTTTTCCCGCTGTCCGCCATTTTATTATTTTTATATAATAATTTATATCTCAAGTTCGGATTGAGGAATCACATTAATATTTGGTAAGCGTCGTGGTAATAATGTTTTAAAATTATCAAAAAATCAGGACTTAAATACCTTATCAAATTACAAAATGGCGGTCATGTTTATTTTTCAGTCCTTTTAATCTCCATAAATAAAATTTATGTGACACCAAAATATTAAGCGTTTTATTTTGAACAAAATGACATTTTATCTTTTGAAATCTGTTAACAAATTGCCGAGTTATGCCAAAAAATTGATATAATTTTGTGTCTGTTTTCATGTTCTCCACTTTACATTCAATTTGATTAAATATTAGTTGTTTTTATGAATTGTAAATTAATTGTTTTAATTCTAGTATTGTAAATTAGTATAAAATTAAGTAATAATATTCTCACCTAATAATTATAACACAAAATTACAACATCGCTTTTCTGCCATAATTCGGCTATTTGTAAACCGGTGAAATTGCAGTATATTAGCGATAAACATGATGGTTTCTTATGTTTTTTGACCTGAAAAATCGAATAAAACAGGTCTTAGAACTGTATTTCTCGTAGTTTTCAGGATATCCAACGTAAAACAAAAATATTCGGTGACAAAATTTTTTTTTGTATCGAGTACATTAACTTTGTTAAATGGCTAATAAATACGAAAATTTTATTAGCAAAACGTATAGAAAATTATATTCTAAGAAAATTTATAAAATCTATGAAAAATCTATAAAATCTACTTTCCTGTCACATAAATACACACACAACTTAATTTAAAATATTTATCTTCTTTTTTTTTTGTCTTCAGTCATTTGACTGGTTTGATGCAGCTCTCCAAGATTCCCTAACTAGGGTTAGTCGTTTCATTTCGGTACACCCCTACATCCTATATCCCTAAAAATTTGTTTTACATATTCCGAACGTGGCCTGCCTACACAATTTTTTCCTCCTACCTCTCCTTCCAATATTAAAGCGACTATTCCAGGATGCCTTAGTATTTGGCCCATAAGTCTGTCTCTTCTTTTAGCTATATTTTTCGAAATCCTTCTTTCTTAATCTATTTGCCGCAACACCTCTTCATTTTTCACTTTATCCATCCATCTGATTTTTAACATTCTCCTATAGCACCGCATTTCAAAAGCTTCTAATCTTTTATTCTCAGATACTCCGATCGTCCAAGTTTCACTTCCATATAAAGCGACACTCCAAACATATACTTTCAAAAATCTTTTCCTGACGTTTAAATTAATTTTTGATGTAAAAAAATTATATTTCTGACTGAAGGCTCGTTTCGCTTGTGCTATTCGGCATTTTATATCGCTCCTGCTTCGTCCATCTTTAGTAATTCTACTTCCTAAATACCAAAATTCTTCTACCTCCATAATCTTTTCTCCTCCTATTTTCACATTCAGTGGTCCATCTTTGTTATTTCTACTACATTTCATTACTTTTGTTTTGTTCTTGTTTATTTTCATGCGATAGTTCTTGCGTAGGACTTCATCTACGCCATTCATTGTTTCTTCTAAATCCTTTTTACTCTCCGCTAGAATTACTATATCATCAGCAAATCGTAGCATCATTATCTTTTCACCTTGTACTGTTACTCCGAATCTAAATTGTTCTTTAACATCATTAACTGCTAGTTCCATGTAAAGATTAAAAAACAAGGGAAATAGGGAACATCCTTGTCGGATCCCTTTCTTATTACGGCTTCTCTCTTATCTTCTTCAATTGTTATTGTTGCTGTTTGGTTCCTGTAAATGTTAGCAATTGTTCTTCTATCTCTGTATTTGAACCCTAATTTTTTTTAAAATGCTGAACATTTTATTCCAGTCTACGTTATCGAATGCCTTTTCTAGATCTATAAATGCCATTTTATTTAAATATAATATTTTGTTTTTTGTTTATTTAATTAAATTAAATTCGCGCGGGAGTAGCGGTACTAGCGGCGTCGGTCGGCAGTAACTAAACTAATGTAATTTTACAACTTACTAGACAAATTTCGCTTGTACAATCGGATGACTGGTGTAGTCGCGAGACTTAACGCACCAGATACCAAATAAACCGAACGATCGAGTTCGAGACCCAGCCATACCGAGTTCATTTTTTCACTTTAAATATTATTAATTTATTTAATTCTCCCGCTCACCTGTGACGTCACAACATAACAATAGTTTAAAACATTTTTTGGGGATGCGATTTTGAAAAAGACATTTTTGTAAATATTTTTATTGTTTAATCGTTAATAGATGTGCCTAAGAAAAATATGATTTTAAACAGGCGAAAACTCGAAATACTGACGATAACCTTGCTCTACAGCCTCACCTCCTTGACGTAAGTTGAAAATTTAATGCCATAAATTCCCTATATATACAAGTAATTTGATCAAAGTTTGGTCATAATTCTGGAAATATAAGGTGATTTAAAAGACAACATCGAACACACGTATATACGGATATGCGGAAAATTTCCATTCGGTTTTTTGGGTTCTTTAGGTGTAAAAACGTCAAAATCCGGTGGAAACCACATGTGCCCGAATTGAACCGATTACAATATTTTCCATTTTAGAGCTGCTATAGCGCTACCTAGACGGAAAAGTAAAATCAATTTTTATTAACAACAAACCAAGAAAAATCTTATGAATTTGTAAAAATTAAAAACAGCTGTTTTTAGTACAATAAATTTAAGCCGTTAAAAAATTAAGATATTTTTAGTTTACTTTAAAAAAATACTTACTGTGGTTTATATTTTAATAATAATTTATTACACGACTGCCCAAAAAGAAGTGTATGTATGTATGTTTGTTCCACCGTAGTAGCTCAACGGCTGAACCGATTTAGATATATGACTCCGCGTTGGAATCCTTACGTTACCGGGTGTGTCACAGGCTATGTTTAAATAAATTTAAAAATTTGAAAAAGAATTTACACTGTATACAAAAGTGTCACACACACGCTCTTTAATTATCCTATATTAAAGGATAATGTTTGTCAACTTTTTTTTTTTGGCAGACGTGTTTTATAATTTTTAATATTTATCTCTTGTTTAACTTATAGTTAAATGATTTGAAATTATTTCCGTTTCCTTGAGACACTCTGTATATTTAGTTTACTGAATTGATTTTTTTTTTAAATTATTTCTCTCTAAATAAGGACAGAAAAAAACGGATATAAATTATTACCAGGACAGAAAACCTTACTGAATGAAATAGTAAGAATACGGTATCATTTTCCAACTCTTTATTGATTCAATCGATAGACTTGAAAGTTATTATTTGTGTGTCTTTTGTCTACATATATCTCGCTTTATCTGACGTGAATAATATTCAGTCTTTATCAGAGAAGAGGATAAATTTTTAAATATTTTTAAAAACATAATTTTTTCATCTAAATTTTTCAGTTTATAAATTAAAAAAGGTTATATTATATTTAAAACTTAGTATCTCAAGATATGTTTGAATATTTGTTATTTTTTTAACGTTTATTTATTTAACTTATCATTTTTTTAATTTATTTATTAATAAATGAAAGAAACAAATAAATTTATACTCTTAACATCTACTCTTCAACAATAAACTCGCTATATAATATACATTATCAAATAATCTATCCGATGTAATCAACTATCAACTACTAAGGTGTAATATTTACAAACTATTTAGTTGATCAAAGCAAATAAATTGAAATGTCAAACGGTTTCGGAAAATACGAAATATCACTATTCCCTTGTCAGTAAATATCGTTTCTACCGCTCTAGAAAAAAATTGGCACTACACAATCATTATCTGAAACCACTGTGCTCATACGGTTGCCAAATTTACGATTTTGCCAGTAAACGTAACATTGCTTGAATGTACACAGTAAGCTGCTTTTCTGTTTAAATAAATATCTTCTGCTCCTTGATAAGTATGAAAAAACTGTTTATATATAAATAATTCAATAAATTATATTATAGTAAAACAATAAATTAATTACTTTAAATTAGTTAAAAATTTAGTAATCGATGATTTTTTAATAAGCCGTTACCTGATGAAAATCCATCATAACAAAACAGTATAAAGAAAATGTGTTATTTGCTTATTAGAAAATTAATAAAAAAAAAAAAAAAATTATTTTTTTAAAAATAATTTTGTAAAAATCAAATGACTTTTTTTTTCTTAATTACATTTTTCCTTTTTTATCATTATCTAATATTTTCACAAAAATCTTTTTCATAGCGGGTTTTTTTATATTAATTTTCCATAATAAAAAAAATCAGACAACAAAGTTGCGTAATACTTCCTAACATTGATTATCTATTCGTTTATAGTGAAAATACACACGATAAAAGTTACTTAAGATTTCTTTTTTGGAGTAAACGTAATTTATAATGAAGTTTTATTGCAAAGTTTTTTTTTTTTTTGTCTTCAGTCATTTGACTGGTTTGATGCAGCTCTCCAAGATTCCCTATCTAGTGCTAGTCGTTTCATTTCGGTATATCCCCTACATGCTACATCCTTAACAATTTGTTTTACATATTCCAAACGTGGCCTACCTACACAATTTTTTCCTTCTACCTGTCCTTCCAATATTAAAGCGACTATTCCAGGATGCCTTAGTATGTGGCCTATAAGTCTGTCTCTTCTTTTAGCTATATTTTTTCAAATGGTTCTTTCTTCATCTATTTGCCGCAATACCTCTTCATTTGTCACATCATCCACCCATCTGATTTTTAACATTCTCCTATAGCACCGCATTTTAAAAGCTTCTAATCTTTCCTTCTCAGATACTCCGATCGTCCAAGTTTCACTTCCATATAAAGCGACACTCCAAACATACACTTTCAAAAATCTTTTCCTGACATTTAAATTAATTTTTGATGTAAACAAATTATATTTCTTACTGAAGGCTCGTTTCGCTTGTGCTATTCGGCATTTTATATCGTTCCTGCTTCGTCCGTCTTTAGTAATTCTACTTCCTAAATAACAAAATTCTTCTACCTCCGTAATCTTTTCTCCTCCTATTTTCACATTCAGTGGTCCATCATTGTTATTTCTACTACATTTCATTACTTTTGTTTTGTTCTTGTTTATTTTCATGCGATAGTTCTTGCGTAGGACTTCATCTACGCCATTCATTGTTTGTTCTAAATCCATTTTACTCTCCGCTAGAATTAGTATATCATCAGCAAATCGTAGCATCTTTATCTTTTCACCTTGTGCTGTTAGTGCGAATCTAAATTGTTCTTTAACATCATTAACTGCTAGTTCCATGTAAATATTAAAAAGCAACGGGAATAGGGAACATCCTTGTCGGACTCCCTTTCTTATTACGGCTTCTCTCTTATGTTCTTCAATTATTACTGTTGCTGTTGTTAGCAATTGTTGTTCTATCTCTGTATTTGAACCCTAATTTTTTTTAAAATGCTGAACATTTTATTCCAGTCTACGTTATCGAATGCCTTTTCTAGATCTATAAATGCCAAGTAGGAGGTTAAATAAAGATAAATAAAATTGTAACTAAATGGCCAAAAAAAATCATATGTACGATTCTAAATTCATAATCGATAGTATTTTAAGTATCGATTTATATGGATCGAAAATACAATAGAACATAGACAAATTCATTTAATAAGAGTAAAAAAAAAAAGTGAGAATTTATAAAGAGTAAAAGAAAGAGTGAAAATTTATAAAAAGTAAGAAAAAAAGTGAAAAATGTTTATTTTTACAAATAAAAAAGGAGGAAATGAAACCTGACTCTTAATATAAATAATTTATTAATTTTGCGTTACATTCAATTTACGAAACAAATTACCGTAATACGAAACTAACCTCCGACAAAATATCAATGTATTCTGATGACAAAAAATATCGAATAATAAAGCCGTCTTGGTTCAATATCGCGGTTAGGTTTAATTATTGTAAATATTTTATTAGTCGCTGGTTCATTCAAATAATAAATTTACTCGTTAATTTGGGTCCCAAAAATTACAGAAGATCTTCTTTTTAATAGAAGAGCTGAAATCCGGGCAAAATATTTCGCTAATCATAATTCGAAATATATATAAAATATAATGTAATATATATATATATATATATATATATATACAATATAATAAACTCTAATAAGAAATTCCAGGGGTAACTAGGTGCCGGCATCCGTGGCGCGAGTGGTGGTAGCGTTTCGGCCTTTCACCCGGAGGTCCTGGGTTCGAATCCCGGTCAGGCAAGGAATTTTTTCACACGCTACAAAACATTCATCTCATCCTCTGCGGAATGAATTGCTTGACTGCGGACCCGGAGGTAAAAAAAAAGCAAAAGAAAAAAGGGGTAACTAGGTGAATGAATATAGTAAAAATCAATCGGTTCGCCAAATTTATTGTCTTCACATTCTTCTTCTTGATAATCTTTTACGACGACTAAGGAGAACTTAAAATAGAAATCTATTAAAGCAGTACTAATTTATGAACTTTTCTATTACTGCAATGATAAAATACACTTCCATGTTTTACAGCTCTTTATCGCTAAGTGCTCTACTTTTATAAGTGAACCATGTTTTTTTTTAATTATACCATACCCTTATTTTTTTAATTTATGATATTTTGATTATATTTGTTTAAATAAAAAATGGAATTCAAATTAAATATATATAAATACTTGAAAAGTTCAACGAAACTTTTTTTTTCAGTATTAGTTTTTTTTTTTCTTGGGAAAAATACAAAATGTTATTATAATATATTCTCAGTAATAAATGAGTTTTAAATTTCTTTCTTAATCTCTGAAAATAAAATATTTAAACAGAAAAAATGAATTAAATTTGTCTGAATTGATTATTTTGAATTCAAGAATGAAGCAGTTCACACTAATAACAAATCATCTGCGAGTATTATGATGTATCATACAACAAATAAATTTACAGTTGCGTTAAGAAAAATTAATGTAAAATCAATTCAAGTTATCAAACAAAATTTCTTTATAAAAATTACTTCTCTGTAACTAATTTTAATTTAAAATTATATTATAATCTAAAAGCTCATTTAATATAAAAAAGATTATATAAAATAATTATACTTAAGATTTTACCCCAAATCATTTATTTACATAAATGAATTGCTTAGACGTTAAACAGATTCACTAGATTTTTTTAAATATTGAAAAACTGATACAAAAGAGATCTTCTCCAATTACAATTTTAAAATTATTACATTACTAAAGATTTTTTTTTTTCAGTGTAATGTTGTATTTGTTCTATTTTTTTATCAGATAAAGCAATATTGTTAAATGTTAGTTATATTTTCATTTCATTATATTTTTTTTTTAATTGTACGAGTATATTTTTTTCATATCGATTTTCATTTGTTCGATACAGAGTTAAATTAAAGTATGGAAACGGCTTCATATATCGAAAATAAGAGATATTAGAAGGTAAAAAACAGGTGTGGATATACATAATTACAAAATGATTACTTTATGCTGTGTTTCAAGTTTTGTCCGCTATCTTGTATCCGCTAACCTGAATAAAATATTTTTTTTTTTTTTTTAAGTAGGAAGATGGACATATGATATATGATTTCAATGTAAAGTTTTACGAGAAAGACGATGAAGAAACCCGTTTCTCCATAAACGCTTTGTTTTTTTAATTATAAACAATTAAATTTGCAAAAATAAAGTAGTTTAAAAAAAAAAAGTAAAACGCTCCTTAATAATTTTTTTATATTTTTATTACCTTCAGAATTACATCCAGTAACAAACTTTACACAATTAACCTTGGAATTAATAGCCCAAACAGTAATAGAAATACACACAATAATAACAATAAAGGATTACAATGGAGTAATTATGAAATTTACTATTTTTTTTTAATCTCTCAGTAACAAATGTAGACACCATATTGATTTTTGATGTGTGCAATCTTCATGTTAATATCTAAAACCAATTATTAGATTTTTTGAAATTCAACCTCAAAAGAGGTGAAAAAAGGTAAAAAAATGTTGAATGATTGCAAATTTTCCCTACTTCTGACCATACTGAACAAGATATTCACTACATTTGAGATTGCAAATACTCTTTAGATATATATCTGAAAATCATTTCCGAGATTTTCTGAATTAAAATTTTTTAAGGGGTGTAACAGTGTTTGGTGCAGAGGATCAACCAATACAGCCACTTCCACTGTTACTATATGTGGAATGTGACTGGCTGCACCTGCCTCCAGTTACTTGAGTGAAAAACATAAAAATAACAAATTAACTGTGGCAGGACATAAAAGTAACCATATAGCACAGGCAAAGCTGCAACATGGATGCTAGCATATACATATATCATAAATTTTTTAATAGTTATTCTCCCACAAAATAGTTCAGTGTATGTTCTAAAGTATGTAAAACATTCAGTAATCCCTCAGTGATCCTGTTTTTAAATGTTTGCATTAACTAAGCAATAAGTAGATTATTATAACCTAAACTAATAAGGTAATAACTAAGATTATTTCTAAGAATTATAAATGCATTGTTTTTGTTTCAAAATATAAAAATGCCTTTGAATAATCTTGAAAATTCTCATATAATTAAATACTTTAGAACAGTACACACTTTTAATTTCTTTTCACAAATCTCACGAATGAAATAAAGAAGATTCAGTATCACGGTGTAAGTTAACAAGACCAAAGAAAGTTTGACTAGTAGTAAGGAATAAGGAGAAGGTAATGCTGACTTTTTTAAGTATTGCACAATTTTGCATCATGAATGTGTAACAATAATAATAATAATAATAGTATAAAATAACGCCCCGGATTAAAATCAACCCCAAGTCCCAGCAACAACAATTAAGTGCACGTCCGGGCTGGTCAACGACATGAGAGTTCGCCACCTTCACTTACGTCGGTTGGTCAACGAAGCAATGAATTTGCTCTCCTGTAGAGTTCAGGGGATTGGTGGTCCGAGCTGGTTGCGATTGTGTTTTTCGTTTTCGCTGTTCGCAGCGGCGGCGAGAGGCATATCTGTTTTTGATGACTCTGGGCGGAGTGCGTCTGAGGATGCTCATACCTCTTCCCAGTTGTGCAGCCGGGCTGAGGTTGGGTTTCTGTGAGCTTAACTCTGCCGAAGTATTACGCTATCCAGTTTGAGTCAGTCACTTAGGCTCTTGTTAGGGATTATCCAACGGGTAAGGATATCGGCGTCCTTACTGCTATTTGCGAGCCCTGGGATGTCGGTATCGTGGGTCAGACAGTACCTGTATCCCCGATCCGAGTTAAATCTGTAGGAGGCGGCTGACAGGGGGAATCCAGGCAGGATCAATGATCTGGGGTACGCCCAACTACCTCTCCGCTCGCATCTGGTGACATATTTACTTGGGAAAATTTTACTTCCACAATTTTCGGGGCAGAGAGTTTACCTAAAAATTATTCTCTTGGAGAGCCTTTGACTTGGCTGGTGAAGAGGAGGAAGAGTGAACAACAGTAATTTTTGGAAATTTTAGTAAAAAATGTGATAAAATCTTTGTTTATAGATCAAATTAATTTTTATTAAATAAAGTAAAAATCAAATTATCAGAAATTCTTTTTTTTATGTATATTCCTGGGATATAGTCCTAACGAGTGAGAGAGAGAGAGAAACTGGGAAATTAGAAATGAATTCAATGTTTTTGAAAAAATCAAAACCTTCCGTAATTATTAGAGGAATTATATTAATATAATGAGAAATGAACGATTACCTAAATTATTTTATTAATGTAATCCTAGGAATTTATAAGACGTTTGAGTGTTGCTAAGAAACAATGAAATGGTTAGCTGGAAAATATTTAATTAATATATTAGAATAATTACATTGTGACTGTTATAACGATTAGAATCCAATAAACGAAGAAGAAGGATCAAAAGAATGAGGAGGGGAAAGAGAGAAAGAAAAAGATATAATTAAAATATTTTCTCATTACATAGAAGTAATGAGAACAGAATCAAAGTCGGAAACTATTTTTATCGATATGTCTTATTTTATAAAATACAGTCAAGTAAATTGATCTATATGTGTGAGCGCGCGCATGTTTACAAGTTTTTAGTATTGAAATAGAAAAACAGAAAATTTTAAGGCTTTTTTTTTAAGGACTGAGCTTTTTATTATCGCTATCAAAATGATAAGGTTTTAAAACAGTTTATATCCATAAAACGTTTCATATACAGAAAATAGGTTAAAATAGTTAAACAATACAATAAATCCTTTATTTTCTTTGGTAAGCGTTATTACCTCTTAATTCTATCATTGATTAGAAAATTCCACTAAGTAAACACCGCATTTAAATTTAACTGTAATAATAATAATTATAATTTTTTTTATTTTTTTTTTTAATTATTAAGTTGTATTACAATCATGATAGCTACAATAAGCTTTTTTGAGGAATTACATAGAAAACAATTTCTATTTAATTTATAGTATTAATTATAATACTTAATTTTATAATATGTTAAGTAGTTTTTACATATTTTACTATTAGAATAAAATTTCTCTTATGTTATAAATATTATATCTTTACAAAGAAAATTATTTCAATTTTAATATCCAAAATGAACATGGATATAATCTAATTTTGCATACAAATGAAAACTCTATATTCTGACAGATGGAACAAAGATTTTAGTGAAAGTTTAGGCTAAGCCAGAAAATGATGTCTAAGTTCAGTCTTCAATGTAGAAATTCCATTTATAGATCTCAAATGAATCGGTAGTTCATTAAGATAAGAAGGAACAAAAAACTTGAGTGTTGACTTTCAATAACTAGTGAAATATCGCGGCACATTAAACAATATATCTGTTCCTCTTAATTCATAATTCGTTATTTTATAATTTTTATAAGTGTCCAAAAAATGATTATTCAAAAGTACAATATACATAAACAAATTATGTAACTTAAAAAAAAAAAAAGATTGTAACAAAAAACATAGCATGTGTATTGTTTATCACTTATTTTAACAATTATACTAGGATTATACTTGATAATCCTACAAAAATGAGAATATCAACAATCAAGTTTTACAATAGCAGACTCAATCTATTGGTCGTCTTTCTTCTTGACAACCGATGATATTTGATACAATTAAATATTTTGTTAAAATTCAGTAAGTATTTTAATATAAAATATTAGTTTTGGATACTAAAGATGATTTTTTCTTTACTGATTTTGTTTAGAAAAAAATTTTTAAATTATGATTTACATAATTCCCGCACTAACCATGTCAGTATGTCCAAAAAAAAACTTTAAAAATTCTAATTAAATGGTTTTCGATCGGATCTAAAATATACTGTGGAGCAAAACCATAAGATGTAAGACCTCTCTCATAATTGATTCAACTAATGTAAAATATGGAATCTTTTTAGTGTGAAAGAAAATATATAATAATAATAAAAATTCGAGTCCTTAAACTGAAATAAATCAAAAGCTGAAATAATCTATCAGAATTAAAGTTTTAGAGGCAAACGTCTGTTTTGTTTTTCAACTTTATTTTTTTTATATAGCTCTGAATTATTATCTCCAGTGCTAATTTTGGTAATATTATTTTCGTTTAAGGTAAAACTTATATAAAGTTAAACTCTCTGTGAGATAAAAAAAAAACCCATTTAACATTTTCCACTCGCCTTCATTTGATTTTTACCTAAACGTATTAGAGTTTATTATTGTACTATGTTAAATCTTTATATATATATATATATATATATATACATAAGGTCCAGAGAGAATAGCACAAACACACACACACAAATTGAAAAAGTAATTTTAATCTAGATTTTTGTATTTTTACATTAAGTTTAGATTAAAACACCGAGTACACAAAACTTTCTCCCGGTATATTTCTTTACTTATCTTACAATAGCTGGAGAAAGGAAACACTTATTATAAATAATTTTATTGAATTGGTATAATGGCCTGGAAATCTTCTGACATACTGTGTATGTCAGAAGACATAAAAACCTAAAATAACATAAAAGACCTAAAATAAACATAAAAACTAGGTTTATTTTTATCTTTAAAAAAATATAAAAATTGCCTAATACAAAAAAGAACCTTTTTTTTCTTTAGTTTAACTTCCGGGACCACTGTTAGGTATTACTTTAGAGGATGAGATGGAATGGCATTTTTTAGCCTGTGAAAATGTCATGCCTGACCGGGTTTTGAACCCGGGACCTCCGGATTACCACTCGCGCCACCAAGGCCGGCAGTTGAATTTAGATTTATAGGATGGATGAGTTTCTCTATGATCGATTTTTGTTCTGTCAAAACAAGCCTGCTGAGTATAATTAGACATCTTAAATTCATTAGGATTTTTAAACCATATTCCAATTATTTTTTCTATTAGGATGAAACACTCGGAGAAGCTGCATAAGCACATTCTAAAACCTGTAAGATTTTTTTCATCTTAATGTGATTCAAAAAGCTATAAAACTGATCATTAATTAAAATTTCCTGATGTTGAGTTGCCGATAGATAATAATGGTAAATATAATTTTATATATGGTACGGAATTCGGGCGGGAATGGAATTGTTAATAAGAGGTAGATTTATATATTTTGGAAAAAAGTGGTTAGATCTGAAATGTAAAAGATTAAAGGAAAAAGTTTTGATTGCTTTAACTTTACGGGAAAGTCGACACTCAGAAGTCTAAATAAAAATATTTTAAAGTTAACAAAGCATACTAAATTTAAAAAGAAAACAAATCCGAATTTTTCAGGAGATTAAAGGAAAGATTACAGAATGTAAGAACTTAAAGGATTTTAGGAACCTGTTTAATATTTTTAAACTAAACGTTTCAATTTCTCAGCAGATATCTCTGCCAGATTGGATATAGTTGTTTTTTTTTCAGAAGTTTACTAACTTCGAAAAATGATTTCTTCATCCATTTCTCACAAGGTAGATGATAAATTAGACGCAATAATATCAAAGGTTGATTTGTGGAATATTCTTAGCAAACCTAAAGATAACAAGGCTTCAGAAACGGTCAGAATTCCAATAGAATTTTTAAAAACAGCGTGTCATGTAAATTTATTCGATTATTATTTTTTTGTTTTTTAATAATATATTCGAATTAGGAAAGGTGCAAATTAATTTCTTGTAATTTTTTAAAAATATAAAAAAACGCAAAGTAGTCAGATTAAAAATTTTAGAGTACCTCATTTATAAATATTGTAGAAAATATATTTGCCGATATATTATTGAGTAGGATAGAGAATTGCGTAATAGACAAAAAATATGATGTGGGCAGTACATCACTTCCTTGTACGCCTATTAAAATTATATATATACATATATACTCATTTTTTTAAAAAAATGAAGGTACATAAAAATTTGTTTCACTAATAACTTCTGATTTTTTTTGTTACTGTTATTATTGAATTATTATTTCATGTAATTTTTTTTTACATTCAGAGATTAATACTCGTAATTATTAATAAATCAATATATTAAAATTACAAAAAAAGTTTAAAAATAAAAGGAACGAAATCGGATTCGAACCGATGTGCCTTCCCTTTGTAAGATCCAAATATTTCATTATTTTAAATTTTATTTGACTAAAACTCTGGAACCAATGAAAATAAGTACCACTTATGACATATCGTTGAAAAGCTCTCAATAAGGGCTTATTACTGCAGTTAAGAGAGTCCAAAATCCATTATTTTGTTTTCTGCATATTAGGCTTTTTTGGACATTTTTGGTTCAGTTGATTGCAGTTAAAAGGGGAGGTGCACAACTAGATGTTATAACAGTTGTTGCGTCGCTTCCTTGCGGCAGAAGAGTGAACTATTCTTGTATCATGTAGTATTAGGTTAGTGTGCTACGAGCAATCATACTATACGGCCGAGTCGCCAACTAATGTATCAATATTCTTTTATTAGTAAAGTTATTAGTATGATAGTATGTTTTATTCTACAGTCCACTTTATATTAACTTCAACTATCAACACAAAACATATTGGTCCACCGACCGGATGTTTATCAGTGAAAATACGATCCAGTTTCTTCGAATCATAAGTGACTAGTGCTATGATGCTAAGCTTAGACTATCATTCTATCTATTTGTATTTGTGTTGTTATTCAAATACGGAAAAATGGCTATGAATTAGGAGCTGTATTTTTGTAAAAATATAGGAATATTACTAATACTCAGCCATCTCCAGACATCGCGTCGGCAGTGTTGATGCAGCCTACATTCCATCGCCGTTACTTGATCGACGTGTCAGGCGTTATCGGTAAGCTGACTGCCACTCTTATAATTAATTATTAATTAGAAGAGTGTTAATTATAAGAGTTAATAATTATTAATTAATTACAACATTATTATTAATCTGTTAATGCTACGTTAATTATCCTTATTTAATTTACATCAGTACGTACGCCTTGCTTATCTCAAATCCTTACGTAACCCTACTTACAAATTACTATTATCAATTTAAAACTACCAAACCTATTTATCATATATTTATATTCCTTTCATTTATCATTATTTCCATAGTTTATTGTTTGTTAATATTATTTCTTATCGCAATTATTCAAACTTGTTATTGATTACATCTTGTATTATTCAAACTTACTAAAATGCCAAATACAGATGATGAAATAGGTAATAAGATGCTTACAACAGATTTTGAAACCCAAACGAAACAAAACAGGCGTAAACGAGGTACATTTAAAGGCTCTATTACGCGCATAAAAAAATTTGTAGAGTCTCTAGACTCTGAAAAACCAGATCTTGATTTAGTAAAGGTCAAACTGGATCGTTTAGAAACAACTTGGCATAAATATGGTGAGGTGCAAACCCTTTTAGAACTTAACCACGAAAGTGAAGAAGCAGATAGGGAAGAAGTGGAAGAAATATTTCTTATTCTTAAATCAAAGTTACAAAAAATCTTAAATTCCAACTGCCATAGATCATTGTCTCCAAGCTCATCTAGTTCGTCTAGAAATTCTAACTGCAGCAATCATAAAAATGATAAATCTATTATTCTTCCAAAAATAAATTTGCCGAAATTTAATGGTTCCTATGAAGACCGGTTAACGTTTAGTGAATTTTTTCGTGCAGTAGTTCATGACAACGAAAATTTAACGGTAATTCAAAAATGTCATTACTTGACATCATCGTTAACTGATTCCGCTCTACAAATAATCAAAAACTTATCGGTCACAGCTGATAATTATACAGTCGCCTGGAAATTACTCGAAACTGGATTTGCCAACAAGCGACTCATAGCGTCAAAACATTCTCGTGAAATACTTAATGTTCAGAGTATTCCAAAAGAATCGGCATCTGGCATATCTAATTTATCGATACAATATCGAGCAATATAAATGCGTTAAAGGCATTAAAACTCGAGACTAATTATGCAGAACTAGTTTTAACCCAATTATTTGTCCAGCGCTTAAACTAAGTAACTATACGGGCCTGGGAATCCACTATATCGGCTGATACCTTCCCAAATATCGATCAGTTTATCAGTTTTCTAGAAAGGCGCAGACAAATCTTAGAAAGTTCTGTTTCAGTGTCCCAAGGCAACAATTCCCAAAAATATTCGGTAGATTCGCATTGCACGAAACAATACAATCAATTTAAGTTTTCACAGAATAGTTGAGAACGTTCATCCCGGTCCAGACAATCTAGTTTGTGTGGTAACAGTTCGAAACTCCTTAGGAGTGTTTAAAAGGCCAGTGACAAATTTTGCCCGTTACCCACCAGTGACTAATGTTATGTTAATTAAACAGTATAACCGTATTACCTATGTGAAAATAATCATCTTGTTCTACATTATTATTGTTTATTTCTTATACATTTTGTTCTTATTCGTTAATAATTTTCTCATTATCATTCTTTTTAAGATTACATAAGTTTATTATTATGTTACTTTTGTTTATTACCATTTAATGTTTTAATCATCTAATGTTCTTTTAAGTCTTTATACTATTTTTGCTAAGTGAATTAATTATCGAACATTTTATTTAGTTGAAAAATCATATCGATTTCTGGTGGGCGGTATGTTGCGTCGCTTCCTTGCGGCAGAAGAGTGAACTATTCTTGTATCATATAGTAATAAGTGAGTGTGCTACGAGCAACCATACAATACGGCCGAGTCTCCAACTAATGTATCAATATTCTTTTATTAGTAAAGTTATTGGTATCATAGTATGTTTAATTCAAGTGTTTTTATTCTACAGTCCACTTTATATTAAGTTCAACTATCAACACAATATAACAGTCCTAAATCAAAATTTCAACATTTTACGGCTTATCGGTTTTTAGTTATGCGAGATACATATGTACGTAATTTTTTTTTGAAGATGTTGACGGGAATGCTGTTACCGTTAACTGCTGAGCAGTACCGGCATAAGATTAAAGTTTTTCTACTTTGCTGAAAATCAAGTGAAGTGATTTCAACAAGATGGAGCCACTTCACTCACAACCGGACTCAGTATGCAAAACTTAAGAGATATTTTTGGCAAACGAATAATTTCAAGAAATTCTGTGATCAACTGGCTTTCTCATTTGCTAAATTTAATAGCACCAGATTACTTTTTTTCAGGGGGATAACTAAAATAGAAAATGTATGTTAATAAAGTAACGATTTTCCAACAATTAAAAAACAATATTGAAACTGAAATTTAAATCCTAATTGTGAATGTTTTTACCGACGTCATGGGAAATTCTATTTTGTGAAACAGGAAACGGGAGTCATTTGCACAAATAGTGTTCCACCAATAGCTTATAAAAATTTCCGTAAATTTTATTTTATAATTCCTCATCGAAATAAATTAATTTAAAATTTGATTTCTGTAAATTTATTTATTTATTAAAATAAGTTTGTTATCTAAAATTTAATAATAATTAAATAAAGTAATATTAGTAATAATTTTAAAAAAATAAATTTATAATGCTGAGTAATCTGTATATATGTATGAGTAAAAAATGTATTTACTCTGATGCCCAAATTTCGACAATTATTTAATAAATTTTTTGATAAGTTTCATATTTTAAAAAACATATTGAAAATTTTAAGGTCATTTTAAAATTTTTGACGGAGATTCGTTTAAATAGACAGACAGCTTAGATAAATTTAATTTTCTTAGGATTTGGTACTGTTGATATTAAAACCATTGTATAAAGTTTCACTTATTAACAATTTTAAAATATATTTCCAATTACTTTCGAAGTTGCTACTCCATCATCAGGGATTTCTTACAAGATGTTAATTCATATGTCATATGAATAATTATACAGAGCGTTTCATAATGTTCTTAAGAGTTAAAAATATTCGGTACAAAAAAAGTATTTCAGTTACCTAAATGAAAGTTGTAGGAAGTGATGCAGGGACTCAAACAGTTTTTGTTAAAATCTATAAATGTTCAATATGTGCTCTTCCGATTACACGGCACACATCAACACGAAAGTCTATCTCTTGCCAAACTCGTTCTAACATGTCATTTTCGATAGAGTTGATTGCATTGATTATGCGATCCTTTAGCTCAGCTATATCGTGCAGCATCGGTGGGATAAACACCTTATCTTTCACGTAACCCCAGAGAAAGAAATCACATGGCGTGAAGTCTGGTGATCTTGGTGGCCACAGCATAATGTGTTGGTCTTCTTCAGACGCACGTCCTATCCAGCGCCGAGGTATTGTTGTGTTAAGGTACTGTCGAACCTCGTTATGAAAACGGGCAGGACAACCATCTTGCTGGAAAAGGAAGTCGTTGAGTAGCTCAGTCATAAGCAATAATTATAACATATCCAGGTATATCACGCCGGTTACTGTCGTTTCCGTAAAAAAGAACGACCCATACGCTGCCTCACGAGAGATCGCACAAGAAACGTTTACTTTCGGAGAATCCCGAATGTGTTCCACATAAGCATGTGGGTTTTCAGTTCCCCAAACTCGCACTTTATGACGGTTTACTTTGGCGCTAATATGGAAAGTAGCTTCATCGCTGAAAATTATCTTGTTTACAAAACGTTCATCTAACAACATCTTTTCTTGTAACTGTAAATAAAAATCGAGCCTACGTGTTTTATCTCCATCACAGAAAGATGCCGGATAAATTGAAGACGGTGCGGTTGCATAATAAACGTTTACGGAGAACTATCCACACTGTTGTTTTCGGAATTCCTAATTCTCTGCCTGCAGCCGCAGTCGATTTTGACGGGCTGCGAATGAAACTTGCACGCACACGTTCGACATTGACTTCTGTGGTTGATTTTCGCTTGCACAAGCCACCGGTTTCACTGAATTGTTTATACCGTGCACGAACTGAATTGTCACTTGGTGGCTCCTTATGAAATTTCAACCGAAACGTACGTTGCACAGAAATTACTGACTTTTACAAGTGAATTTCTAACACACAAAACGATTTCTCGCTTCTCGTGACAGCCATTTTCTCTACTGTCGACGCCTAGCGAGCAAATGGTTTACTAACTGCCTAGTATATATGAAAAAAAAACTATTTTAAGTACTATTTCGTACAGTACTTGATTTATTCTTACGAGTGAAATAGTTTTTTGTTAATGAATTTTCGAATCTCCGAAGAACATTATGAAACGCTCTGTATTTAAATTAAAATTGTTACGTTCATAACAACCGGTCGTCAAGAAATAAAAAATAATTCATTTGTCAATAAAATTGTTACGTGATGTCCGTAAGATGTTTACAACTGTTGTCTTAGATAATTGTAGTGTTATTATTGTTGATAAACTTATTATTGATTATCGATATATATAATCATGTATTTATAGATAATAGTCATAAACATCTGACGGACATGACGTTACAGTCTTATTGACGTATAAATTATTTTTTATTTATTGACGACCGACTATTATTAACGTATCAATTTTAATTTAAATATAATTGTACATATGAATTTTGAATTAACATCTTATAAGAAATCCCTGATGATGGAGTAGCAACGCCGAAATTATTTGGAAATATATTTGAAAATTATTGGTAAGTAGAACTTTATACAACTTAGATATAATTAATAAAAAATCACAAAAAATATTATATATAAAATTGCGAAATCTGAATATAAAATGAAGTACAGTGTTTTATTAAATTTGTTTTTCTGTTATTTAAAATTTAGTTCCAAATAATATTTTAAAAGATAGTGAAGCTGCCATCGGTGTTTGTTACTAAGTAGAATTTCATGTTTTACTCTCGGAATATTTAGATTTCAAAAATCTCTTATTCATAAAAAATATGATAAATTATAGATGCGTAGAACGTGAGGTGAAGTTTTAAGAATAACGATCAGTTTAGTTTAAAAAAAAATAATAAATAAATAAAATAAAATAAAAAGTAAAAAGAAACAATTTTATTTTAAAGAATTACCTCGAAAGGATGGTAGAAAAAAAAACGGCCTACACGGAATTTGTATTTCTCGAGAAGGTATTGGATAATGCGTTTTTGAATAAAATATTTAATATTTCAAGAAAAACAGTGTTGAAATATAAAGAAAGAAGAGTTATTTATAACCTGTATAAGAATCAGGTAAGTGTGATAACAGTAAAAGACGAAGAAAAGCAATCTCCAATACGGAAAAAAGGAGATAAGAGCATCTTCTACGCTTTTCAACCTGCATATAGAAGCAGTAAAGGATTTAAAAAAATAAAAATAGCAATAAAAATGTGAGACCAAAAGAAGAATCTAAACAGAAAAAGATAAATTTTTATTATTGTTCTTTTAGAGGATATTAAAAATAAGAAGGTTGGAATGATATTTTAAATCACAAATGAAGATTATTTTAGTACAGAAGAAAAAGCAGTTTAAAAATTTTAAAAAAATTTAGAAAATATAAAGATTGGAATACAAAAAGGAAGTTAAAATGAATGATACAATGAATATAACAAAATTAAAAAAATAGCAAAGAATTATATTCCAATCTCAAACCAGTCATTTAAGAAATTTTTTGAATATTTATTATTATCTTATCTACGTATATATAATTAGAATATATAATAAGAATTTTACTTACGTGAAATATGTATATATATCACGTTATCTAAATAAAATTCTTATTTAAATCAAATATTACATTATTGATCGTGCTGTATCTTTTGTAATACTTTTGTAGCTACTGCTATTAGCAGCTACTGCAGCAGGTGCTCGCTTTACTTCACTGCGATCAAGAGTGGGTTGGGCCACGACTTCCTACGGGAAGCGTCTGCTGCTAGGGTTGCAGAAAAGAAAAAAAGGAACCACCCAAAACGTGGCGACGTGTAGGGTCACGTAGGCAGCCCCATTGCCTAGGACATCCTGGCTCTCCTGCATGCAAGAGGGGGGAGTCGGGATGCTTCTAATGATTGCATGGAGAACCCTTGCGGTGTGAGAGGGCGTGAGTAGGGGGAATGCGTAATGCACGCCTGGATCCTAGTAGGGTAGAAACGGTGACTGGTAGCCCTCCTGAGGAGGGGCGTCTTGGCAGCCAGGAAGAGGGAGTCGGGGCATCGTTGCGATCCAGGGGAACTCCGGTGGGTGGCTTCTGGATTGGGCCAAGCTTGGGGAGCAGACTGCTGCCGCAGCAGCAAACTGCTCCGTAACCAGTCTGTAACCAGACTGCAGCAGTCTATATCCGTGTTATATCTAACCGGCTGGGACCGATTGCCTTGGGGGTGTTTAAAAGAAAATGTTTTGCGAGCCGAAACTCGCTAACGAACCGTTTTCTGACCTCTGTTTATATAAACCTTTTTCTGGCTATAGAACTAAGACGATAACAACAAGCGAGGCGACAATGTGCTTTGAGGGCTGGTGAAACAACTTGTCAGAGACAAGAAAGGTTAGATGAACAAGCTGAACGCCAAGCTACCTTAAGAGCAGCTGAAACGCCGATTTATACGAGACATATAGGTCACGTATTAAGGCATGCTGGAAATAGTTGCTTTAATACTGCAGGGACAAGTAGAAGGAAAAAATTGTGTAGTCAGACAACGTTTCTAATATGTAAAACAAATTTTTAGAGATGTTGAATGTAAGGGGTATACCGAAATGAAACGACTAGCACTAAATAGGGAATCTTGGAGAGCTGCATCAAACCACTCAAATGACTGAAAACAAAAAAAAAAGTAAATTTCAACAAAATTTGTTAATTTTGTTTTAATTTTCTAAATCTTGATTCCCTTAATTTTGGTCGATAACTCATCGACACTTCGTATAACTGTTGCCGGAAAAAATGTCAGTCAGATAGAAAATAAAGCGAAGATAGTTGATTTATTTACATGAACAGTTTTGTTTAGTTTGATAACTTGAACCAGTCCTTTAAGTTAAGCCAAAAACTCCCGGAACTTGTCGGGGAAAAATAAAACATAATAATAAAGAAAATGTGGGTACTATGATGTCTGCTATTGTTTGATGGGATCAAAACTCATGCCGAAACTGAAAAGTAACCGGTTAAATATTTTTTCAACTTTCAACTTTTTTTGTTAACAAGTTTTATTGGCTAACACAAAACTGATTACAGAGTAAAATAAGATTTCGTTTTATAATTTTTATGAAGCAATTTATAAAGCTTTAAACTTTTCGGTAAAGATATATGAACACGTGTTTTTTTAAATAAATATATTAATAATATACTAATTTTAATTGCAACATTACTATTGTTATTAGTTCCTTGCACGAAGTAAAGGAAGTATTGTAATCGCGAAAAATGTTGATTTTCAGATTTCAACGGTAATATCCATTTTAACAATCCCTGAATCCATTTTGACTAGTTTCGGCGTGACATATGTACGTACATACGTATGTATCTTGTATAATTCAAAAACTATTAGCCGTAGTATGTTGAAATTTTGGATTTAGGACTGTTGTAACATCAAGTTGTGCACCTCTCCTTTTGATTGCAATCGACTTGACCAAAAAAGCCCAAAAATCAAAATATTTGGATTTTGTACTTTTTCTTAACTGTAGTAATGTTAATGAGAGATTTTCAATGATATATCATAAATGGTATTTATTTTCATTGGTTCCAGAGTTATAGCCAAATAAAATTTTAATTAATCAACTATTTGAATATTACAACGGTAAGGCACATCGGTTCGAATCCGACTTGATTAACGTTTTTTTAAATTTTTTTATTGAATTATTAATAATTATTAACCTCTGATAGTAAAAAAATATGTACAATAAATAATAAAACAATTCAATAAAAACAATTTTTAAAAAATCAGAAATTATTAGTGAAATAAAATTTTATGTACTTTTAAAAATGTTTATATGTAATTTAATAGGAGTATAAGAATGTCATGTGTCCACATCAGATTTTTTTTTTAATTAAGCTTTTAATGTAAATATTTATTTAAATAATTCTTTCATATTTAATCATTCAGTTTATATATAAATATATAATCTTATTATACGATACGTTGACCTCACTGGTTGCACACAAATCGTGTTTTGACTACTTACGTGTAAAATAGTAGATTATATATTTCATTCTTTTCATATTAATATTATTATTCAAATTAGTTTTAAAATATTTTGGCGGTTTTATAAAGTAACGATAACAATAATTTTATTTAATTTAGGTTTATTAAATAATAGTATTCTTAAAATTCCTTTTTCATATTTCAGTTTTATATATAGTTATTTTAAATATTCATAAATCTATTAATGCCCAATAAAAATGAATTCATGTTAATTTACTTTATTGATAACACATGACGTGATGCAATTAATGTTAATATTTTTTCTACAAACCTAAAAATACAATTTGAATCCTATATAATAGCTTTTTGTTTAGTATACATAAAGATAAATAGTTGCAAATATAATACAAATCTGTTTGAAAAACCCTCTTTTCCTCAAAATAATTTTAAATTATCAAATGAAATTTTAAGGACGAAAGAATAATTACTATATATCCATCACATATATCACCTCATCAACATGATTTTTATGATCTTCACGTTAAAACCGAATAAAATTTCAAATATCATTTGAAATTATTTACTTTAAAATGCTTCATTACTTAAGAAAAAAAAACTAATACAGATGTAGGACTACCCATCATGCGGCTTCTTTCTGATTAAATTTTATTTGTCTTAATTTGAATCCTTTTTAAATCTTACTTGTGTGTTTTACAACTATCTGCGACAGTATATATACGAGGTGTGTGAGAAAAGTAATGAGAGTGGTAACACTGGGAGCGATCTGGCAACGCTGTGTCTACCGGTCTGTGCTAGACTGGTTTGTTCATCTCTTCCACATGCTCAGTACGAGTTTCAACTCCGTTCAGCCAACACAATATTTTTGATAGCGCCATCAGTAAAGTTGTGTTTTTGTTGTGTGTTATGAAAGTGGAGCATCGGAATTTAGAGCAACGTTGTGCAATCAAGTTTTGTGTTAAACTTCGGGAATCCGCGAGTGTGACTTTTGAAAAGTTGAAACGGGCATATGGGGAACACTGCTTTTCAAGAACACAAGTTTTCCGCTGGCACAAATCATTTTTTGGAAGGTCGAGAACACGTTGAAGATCAACCTCGCTCAGGGAGACCTTCAACTTCAAAATCTGACGAAAACGTTGAGCGTGTGAGGGTTCTTGCGAGATCAGACTGTCGTTTAACGATAAGGATGATGAGTGAACAGTTTAATTTAAACACTTTCACTGTACATCAAATTTTGACAGACGATTTGGACATGCGAAAGGTTTGTGCGAAATTGGTGCCGAAAAACCTCACAACGAAACAGAAGGACAATCGAAGAAACGTATGCGTTGATCTTCTTGAGAAGATTGACAACGTCCAAGAATTCTTCAATCGTGTGACCACAGGTGATGGATGAGTCCTGGATATTTGAGTACGATCCTGAAACAAAGCGAAGAGTGGCACACTCCGTTCTCTCCTCGACCGAAAAAATGTCGAATGAGCAAATCAAAGATCAAAAACATCCCGATTTGCTTTTTTAACAGAAGAGGTATCGTACATAAAGAATTTGTTCCTCCGGGACAAACTGTCAACCAAGTGTTTTACAAAGGTGTCCTTGAAAGGCTGACGAAAAGAGCGATCCGCGTGAGACCAGACATTGCAGACAAGTGGATGCTTCATCATGACAATGTCCCGTTTCACACGGCCATTTCCATCAAGGAATTTTTGACCTCAAAACGCATTCCTACGGTTTCTCAACCCCCCTCCCTTTATTCACCTGATTTTAGTTCTTCTGACTTTTTCCTTTTCCCAAAATTGAAACATGTCTTAAAAGGACGTCATTTTGGAACTCTGGAGAACATTCAAAAGACTGTGACTGACCAGTTAAAAGCCCTACCAGTTGAAGTCTTCCTGCGCTGCTATCAGAAGTGGGAACAACAACTCCGCCGGTTTATAGCTGCCCAAGGGAACTACTTTGAAGGGGATAATATTGTTGTTTGAAAAAAATAAAAACTTTGGTAAGTAAAAAGTCAATCTCATTACTTTTCTCACACACCTCGTATATATATATATATATATATATACGCTCGTATTACTTTCGTTTAGTAGTAATATACATATTACTACTAAACGAAAAAAATACTTTAAAATACGAGTAAACTGCTTTTGTTTAAGGTTTACTTATGGCATATTGACGGGAATTATCTGAATAAATTGATGATTAACAATACCTTAAAATTTAAATTAAAACATTGGTAAAAAGCAGTTACGATCCAATTGTTTTTGAGTTGTAAGGGAACTTTCCCATTGCATATATTCATTATGTTCATACATATTCGCAGCTATAACGTGTGTGTGTGTGTGTGTGTGTGTGTATTTATTCTACTGTTAGTTTATATAAACATAGGTTTGGAAATGCTTTCTTTGTTAGCGACTGTCGGCTGGCGAAAGATTTCGCCTTATTTATGTCTTCGGTAAAATCTAGTTAAAATCTGTTAATTTTAATATGTTTTGTTTTAATAAACTTCAGTTTATATTAGTTTCTGTGGACTATATTTATACCGTCTTACTCTAGGTCAAATTCTCTACAATTCTGTTTAAAACTTTTGCTTGTTTATTACTCGTTTAACAAAGTTATTTTACGCCAAACATAAAAAGTTTGTTTTTTGACCGAAACGTTTGTCTTAAATTTCTCGAAAACTACGAAAAATATAAATGTAGGACCTATCTATTTTATTTTCAATTTTTGAGGTTAGAAACCACTAAATTTACCCCTCAATTTGAACCCCAAAAATTACCATCTGTTTTTTAATTTTACCGAAGGTGCAGAAATCAGGGCGACTTTTTTCACCAGCCTGCGCGTACTAACAAACATTTTCGACTCTATGTTCGTTCTTTTCTATTTTCTCCTGCAGAACATGTCCTAAAAGTTTGTTACATTCTTTATGACATGTATTTATATAATAAAGATTACAAATCAGTAATTAAATTTAACATGATTGACAAAATTATGATTTTAAAAAGGATTAATTAAAAATAAATAAAAAATTTTGTAATAAAAAAAATCCAGTCAAAATTTATCTTTATATATCTGGTATTACTCAGACAAATTATTATAAAATTAATTTAAAAAAATGGATAATGATTAAATGTCCCGCATTAAAAACTGTTTGTATAACGTATAAGAAGGATTTTTCTTACATTGAAATATTTTAATAATTTATTACAAAACGGTGTTATATAAAATAAAAATAATACATAATAAAGTAAAGAAAATGACGGATTAATTCAAATGATACATACTATATCATCTCAATAACATATTTTCGAGTCTTTAATAAGCTAGGATAAAAGTGCATATGGTTATAAACACGTAATGCTCTCTCATTCCTTTCTATAATAACAGAAGTATAATAGTGGAATCAAGGTTAAAATAAACAGAGTAACCGTGGGAACTTATTCTAATCCTTTATAAAATGAGAAAACTTATACAGAATTTAGTACATAAAAAAAAGTTGTCCATTATTTCGTTAGTGTTTTCTGCTGATTTATAAAAAAAAAATCATGAAACACAGATCAGGAAACATCTATTTTTTATTTGTGTTTACCTAAACATTTTTTTTTTAAACTAAAATCCACTGCAAGCGATAAGTTAATCTAACAACATTTTTTTTGTTATAAAATATAAACAATTTCTTTTTTAAGAAAAATAAATGGCACAGTTTTAATTTCAAATATTTGTATGTAGAAAATAAAAGTTATCACCCAAATCCTACATATTCGTATTAATAAAATTAGACCTCACATTTTTAAATATAACATATGAATACCAGATTTAAAATCTAAGTTTTTACGCAAAAATTGTGAATGGATGTTTTTCAAAACAGCAGTTATTCAAATTTTATTTTCCTAATATGTAGATTGCAATCTGTTCAAACAGTGAACGTTAAGAAACCCCGCACGGCCCAATGAGATTAGGATGATATGTATGACAAGTAAATGTAAATATTGTGCAGACCCAGGTTGACCATTCCTAAAATGGGGTTAATTGAACCCCAACCACCAAGGTACATTCCAACCCCGTAGGGGGAAGACACCCGCCTTGTGACGTTTCCGGTCGCCAGACCATCCCCCCCCCCCCCGTTCAGTCCCTGATGGACTTTAACGAGAGGACCACCTAGGTACACCGATATCCACTCTCTAGTATTCAAATCCGTATAAAAGCAACTAACTTTTATCAGGATTTGAACCTTCGACTTTGAAAATCAGCTGTTGAACAACTGATTTGCGACGACGAGTTTAGATCAAGTCGGAAGGCTGTTAAAATGACTACCAATAATTATTGTTTTTCAAACAATAAAAATAGTAAAATGTAGGTAAACCCAAATTTGTAGATAAAACCGGGGAAAACTAATTTTTATAATTTATTTTTCAAAATAAGGAAAAAGGAAGTAGAATTTTATAAATTTACTCGGATTTTAACACATACTTTTCACGATTGTAAAACGTTTTTAACATCACTCCAAATTAATTTTTTATATTTTTCCAATGAATAATTATTGTAATTTAATTAAATCCTCAAAAAAAAATTCCAATAATTAAAAAATATAAATAAAAAATAAACCGAAAAATTAATAACCCAAAAACCGATTAATATTTTCATTATCTGATATTGGACAGCTAATTTGTGATCAAACATATTCTCGAAGGTTAGACTCGATTTTCAGCCGATAATATACGTTGTTGGTCTTCAAGTCTTTGAAAACTCTCCGGCATAGATTCATGATATCTACGATTATAAATTCCAGTAGCCTTAGAATTTCTTCTTCATACCTGTGACCTCGCCGATCTAGACATTATGAAAATATTAATACCAGATTACATGTCGAATCTATACCAATTATGTGTACGGTTTACGCCGATGGAACTTTTTAGTTTAGTACATAAAAATCTGCTGAGTGCAACTTTACTCGCCAGAGGATGAATTTTCTTGGGTCGTCGCCAGATTAGAAAATGACAAATTTAGAAAATCAAGTAATAATTTCTGAAGAAGTCGGTACATCGATACCGACTATGTCTTTATGTCTGCCAAAAATTAAAATTGTATAATTGTAGTTGTATTTCATCGAAATTCAATATTCCTCAAACCATTAAAACTTTATTACATTTGTAAATAGTCATCATTCTTATTTGTTCAAAATAAAGGGTTTAATATTTTAGAAAAAACATAAATTTTGATAAAATTAATATTTACGGAGATATAATGAATTGAAAAATAAACATGGCCACCATTTTGTAATTTGCCAAGGCATTTAATTCCTGATTTTTTGCTAATCCTAAAACTTTATTACCAAGGCGCTTACCAAATATTAATGTGATTTGTCTATCCGAACTTGAGATATAAATTTTTATATAAAAATAACAAAATGGTGGACAAAAAGAGAACGAAAGAAAAATCTCCTAAGGATATTTTTTGTTTACTTTTACAAGTAGAATTCGAAAAAGTATAGCCAGCTCACCATTTTAGAAACACTCTGTATAACTAGGATTGGAAGATTTACTTACAATTATGATCCTTTACAAGGTAATATTCCCACCTTAGAAATTAAAATATCATACCATCAAATTGAATTAACTTCTTGATTAGATGATTTTTGGCTATTATTTAGTAATTGTTGCAATTTGAACTCTATTTTACACAGGTCTTTCTCGACTTGTGTGCGATCCGTTGATAAAACATCATCATCATCAAATTCCATTTCAATTTTTGATTTTATGATGTCATATTTGCTTCGCAACTCAAGAAGATTCCTTATTTTAATTTGTAAGTTGAGAATATCACCTTGTAAAGGAACATAATTGTAAGTAAATGTTCAAATCCTCGTTACAGAGGCCTTTACTTTCTTTGTCTAATTAATTTCTCCTTTTCCGTAATAATAACTTAAATTAATGTAAATTATTGATAATGTAAATTATATGTAGTATAAATCAATACGAAAATAATGTTGTAGATATAAATGTTGCGATTTATGGTCGTATGAAGTTTGTTGTTTATGAAGATTCTTGAAATTTCAATTCCCTATATTTACGAAATAATCTAAATATAAAATTTAAAGGAAGTATTTTTTATTTATAAAATTATAATAAAAAATAATAAACAAAAAAATGAGAAAATTTTATTAATCTGGTTCGCAAATTACTGATTCTATTAAATTTTTTTTTTTTTGGGTAGTTGGTATAATGTAATAAATTAATAAATTGTGTTCATTTCATTTTCATCAAAGTATGTTCTAAACTGATAAAAAATACCACCGTCTCTGATGAATAAATATAATTAAAAAGGAATATTTTAAGTTAATGTAACTTCCTGGATTGGAATGAATACAGGTCACTAGTAGTTGGAAATTGTAATCTATTGATTTCATGATTACAGTTGAGACTTAACGTTGGCATTAAGTTTTTTTAAATGTTACGCATCACTTTCATTTATATATTTATATGATTTGTGTAATATGAATCCGTTTCATATGCACCCAACAATGCATGCATTTCAATGGTAATACTATATAAAAGTATAATACTATATAAAAATATACAAGTACATAGTATGTACTAGTATATGTATATAGAAAATATTTAAAAACTTACGGCTATATAATGGAATTTAACCCAAGTCATAGAAATATTGGAATATACTATTTAAGAAATATATAAATACATTTAAAATTGATAATTCATTAAAAATATACAATTTTTCTCTTTTTTTTTCATTTATTTTAACCCGTAATGAAAAGATTCAAAAAAAACATCGTAATTTAATAACAAACACATTTTATAGCTATGCGTAGGCAGTATGACTCGGTAGAAACGTATAGATATTTTAGAATGTACCAAGCAATAGATGTATTTTGAAAATAGGCTACAGCAACCAACAAACAGGGGACTTTTATTTACAACCTTTTATATTTTACGATTGAACAATATGGCGAATTATTTGGTACCTGTTTCTGCCGTATATTCAGCCCGCCTATTGTCGCCGTACCAGCTTTAGCATTAACTAAATATATATTCCCTCCCGCTGTTTATACCCGCTCCACTACTTTGTACCGTTCCGACCAACTTGCAAAATTTAATATGATATCAACTTCATGATAATAAAGCTCTCATTAATATTCTCTACGTTATCTAAAATACACTTAAAAAGTACTTTTTACTTCTCTTTTCACTTATTTCCAATCAATACTTGACTTTAAAATTTATACCGTAAAGACATATATTATTCACATATTACACATCGGCCTCATTCAAATTCATAACTTGCTTAAATTATATGTATTTTTATAAAATGATCATTCTGTATTCATACAACATGATGTATGTCTATTTTACTATGTATCTGTACGCACGCGCGTGTAATAATGTATTTTGAAGAGTTAAATTTGCTATCGATAAAAAGTTAACCAAAATTAATGAAGCTATTCTACTGAAAGAGCAACAAAGATTTTAGAGGAGAAAAAACATCCTACATTGATTTTTACGTTAAAAGAAGTAATAAATAAAATGTCAGAATTTAACTTTGATAAAGCGTTTCATGATCTAGAAGGCGTTGAATAGAACGAACAGGAGGTACTCTGGAAAATTTTGGAAAAGAAAATTTACCCCTTGCTATCTACTGAGAATACGAATTATTTTCACGTTCTAGAAAACATGAAAATATTCAAGCTAAAATTAAAATGACAAGGAGTAATTAATGATTAAAAAAACATTCAATTCGATTTAATGTTTAAAAATATAAAACTGTTAAAATAAATAGGATTAGTTTCAAAAAATTGTAGAACCGTTAAAGTGGGAGGGACAAAAGATAAGAGGCCATGACAGTAAGGAATAGGAGAAGTGGGAGGAGCTCAACATCGCTATTTATTCGACGATCCCAATTCAGGAAGACTCCTTGCTAAAAGTAGTTTTGATAGTGACGTCCGAAACGCGTCAACTACGAATGTGATTACTAGATAAGGCAAAAAATAACAATCAATTGAAGAAAAGTTTTTAAAGACTACTATTAACGGTAAATTCTTAATTATTTATTCATGAAACTAATGAATTAAAGATATACAAAGATAAAAGAAATTTTAAAATTTTTAGATTGTGAGCAAAGAACTGAAATAAATATATTTGCGAAAGTCTACGAAATAAAATGATTTGAATTTTAAGTCATCTCATGCAAAGAGGGTAGTCACCTCATCGTACTTTACTAGAGGGCATTTGTATGTGTGTGTATGTCCGTTCCTCTTAGCTTATACACGGAATGTACCGATCACTAGCGGAAAATCCCGATTCGTTAGTACATATCACGTGGTGCTCAAGTGTATATTTGTTATATTATTATATATCGATATATCGCATACATATGCGAAATATATATTAATAATATATATTTTTATTTATGTGATTGTTTTTCTTCAAATAATTATGAACTACAACCAAAACGTAGGCACCGGAATGTACCGATCACTAGCGAAAAATTCCGATTCGTTAGTATCAATTTCTAGAGATAAATTTCTAGTTTAACTATCATTATATCAACTTTCTTTATTAAAAAAAAAATTTTACATAATAGGTAATCCATTTTGGGCTCCAGATAATCCCATTCCGAGACGCTGTCCCCCAGGGCAACCCGCCCGGAGGGCATGCTTACGGCTCACCTCTGCAGCTAGTATAAAGACTAAAATCATAAAGAAACTGTAATACATATACAGAATGTTCCGTGACGAATTCTCCAACTTCAGATATTGATTCACGACAGTAGTACGGAAATAGGGGTACGGTCGCCAATTGTGACGGAAATGTGATTAAATGTCGCCATTTAAATAAATGTAATTTATTCAAGATGGTCGGCCATCTTGGATTGTGACGTGAGTGGCGGCCGTATCCCCGTAGTGTTGCCAACTTGATTTATTTTTGTCGTCTTGATTATATATTGAAGTAATATTTCAAAGGTTGGTAGGACTGTTGTGTAGCGGTCTAATTGTCTAAATATAAAACTAAGACGTCAGTCGTGACGTTATTTGTACGTCACAAATGGCGACTGTACCTCTATTTCCGTGCTACTCACGACACCAAACTGAACAAAAATGTTCATATCGACTCAAGTCCTATTTTGCTTTGTTTTCGTTCTGGTGGACTATTTTCTAATTTTCAGCAAAAAAAAATAACTATTCTCATGAACGGGTAAACCTATTTTAATAAAATTTGGCAAATCTAAGACTAGTGTTTTATTGTAAAAATGAAAAATTTTGAAAACGTCACTTACAGAAATTTCAAAATGGCGGCAATCTTAATTTTTTAATTGAAAATTTTGAAGGTGACTTTTTCAAAATTTCTTATTTAGTAGAATAAGACATAAGTCTTAGATCTATCAAATTTAATCAAAGTAGGTTTACCAGTTCTTGAGAAATAATTTTTTTTGTTGAAAATCACAAAACGGCGTCCAGAAGTAAAATAAAACAAAAAAGGACTTATGTCTATATGAACTTTTTTGCTCATTTTGGTGTCCAGAATCAGAACCTTAAGTTCGGAACACTCTGTATAACTGTATACAAGATATTTTTCTTCTCCGTCTATACAGAAGCTATAGCTATATAGAAGGGAAACTATTTGATCGGTCAAAATTGGACATATCCGGTTTTCACCGAATCTTGATGAATTGACCCCTAAGAACACAAGTAAATCGAAAAATGTCATCGAAATTTCTGCAACAATATCTGCATACGTATGTATGTTGGCGGATAAATCGCCTTATAACTCCAGAACTACTTGACCGATTTTCCCCAAACTTGGCTATAATAGTTCTATATTAACGGCACTGATGCTACTAAATTTTCAATTCAAAAGGTCAGGAAGTGGAGGATACCGGGAGGAAAAACGAAATCGTCTCCAGATTTTACATAATAAGGTTTTATTATTTCTTTTTTAATAATTTTGTGAATATTGAAAACGTAAACAACTTTCGTAAAAAGTTTTTTGCTAAATTTCACCCCGACCCCCAACAAATGGTTTTAATTTTAAATAATTATAGAAGACAATACAAGGGGTTATTTTCGCAGCATTTTTTTTTCTTTTTTTAATATTTTTATGAACAGTTACAAAAAAACATCTTTTGTGTAAAAATATTTTTGGTAAATTGTACTCCCACTCCAAAAAAAAGTAATAATTTTTAAACGTTGTAGAAGGGAAGTACACTGGGTCTTTTTCGTTGCATTTTTTCTGTTAGCATCTCGATGGATCCACAAATTTGTTCCCCATTAAAGTAGGTTAATAATCCAGCCCCCCCCCCCCCAATTTACACACCTCATGTCCTACTTAGCGGCCGGACTACTGCTGTAGTCGTCTGCTATGTTGTGACGTCACAGTGAGCGGTAGAATTAAATAAATGAATAATATTTAAAGTATAAAAATTTATTTAGATTGGTCGCTAGTACCGCACTTCCGCGCGAATGAAATACGGTATGCGCGCGCGCTTTAATTATAATCATTGAATTAAATAAACCAAAAATATTGTATTTTAATAAAATTATAAATATTTTAAATTTTGTGTGTAAGCCGTGCATCAGAAAAAAGTCGTGTGACGGGAAAGTCCTGTAATTGTGTTGTCAGAGTTTTATATATTCACTAGCGATAGAAAAATATTTATAAAATGACTAAAATAGTTTTTAATTGAGAAAAAAAATTAGTTCATTGAAAATTTCTTCCCTTCCCAATTATAAATAAATTGAGTAGTTGTAAATTTAGAATTATATTTATATTTAACATTTTACTCATCCTAAACATTACCAGAACAGTAGTAGTATAAAAAAAAAGAATGATATATTAAAAAAGAATGATAGAGGAACCACGAAATGAGTCAAACAACTCCACCTTAAAAAAAAATCAAAATCTTTATAGTTAAGGTCCCTCCTGTCAAAAATTTCTGATGTTAATGATTAAGTCCATCATTAACATCAACAATCAATCGAAAAAATTGCTTTATCGCCGATTATTAAAGAAAACCTATGAAAAGATCAACCTTCAAAATTACATAACGTATAAATATATCTAAACTGAACTATAAATCTTTCAGTTAGATTTCTATGGAATGATATCAAATTGGATACTTTAAACTAAAAAAAAGAAAGGTCAGTAACATTACGACATTGAAAAATAAATTTACCGAAAAGCATTCTAAAATGTGTTAACTTAGTTGTGAAAAAGTCTAAATAAAAAATAATGTAACTTATTTTTTATAAAATTGTTTTTATATCGTAGTAAAATAAATGAAATAACAACGTACACACGCAATCGCATGAGCGTGCGCTTGTGTATGTTTGTTGTGTATTTGTATCTGGAAGAAGATACATTGTATTTATTAAACCCCTTTTGACTAAATACGGCTTATATCTTTTTCTTTTAGCCACAATAAATCTTCTTTTACAAACTAAAACCTCACCCAACGATTTGTTTCATAGCCTACAATGCGAAAAGAAATTTAAGACTTTTAAACAATCTCATCATTAAACCGAGTACTAATGACTTGAGACTCTTGTGAAGTTGTTCGTTGTATACCCTACTGAAATCTTAACCCATTTTGAAAAAAAAAAAGTTATAACCGCACTGTGTTTCTATTCTTTTTTATATATTTTTTTTTTACTCTTTTTTTTCTTAGTAGTTACATTTATGTAATATAGCCTAACACAACGTCTGACTTTGCCGACCTTCTAACTCCAAACTAACTTCCTTTTGTGTTGGTATAAATATACTCAGAGGTACATTACCACCAGTAATTTGTTATATTTAACAAACTAGATAATATCGTCCCGTTTCCATGCAAAGTAATAATAATAATAATGTAATAAAATAAACATAAAACTTACTTATTTTATTTTTTCAAAAAACTTTTTGCATCAACTAAATAAAGAAAAATGAAGTATATTTATCTCTTTTTTTAAGTATGAAAGAATTTATATTACTTAAAACTATGATACAATTCTAAAGTATAATAATGTATTATTAAAATAAATATTTTCAGTTATCATTTTCTTTAAAAAATATATTCATGTTATAAGTTCCAGTGTTTTTCCTTTTGTTTGCACTGATAACAGTTAAAGTTATACCGTTCGACCATCATACCGTTCGATTTGAATGATTATTTTACTTTCTTTTTTTGTTGCTTTTACGAGCTCATAGGATCACATTAGTTCAATTTCTGGGCCAGTCCATTTTGTAATCGGTTCTTCTTATTTCCGATTCGTGTGAGTTGTTTTATTCTTGTTTCTTTTCTTTTTGCCCACAACTTTTTGAGGTGTTCTGATCTTTGGCGCCTTCTTTCAATTTCTACTTTCTAATTACTTCTACTTCTCCAATTTTGTTTGGTCCGAAGAGAGTCTCGCTGGCGTATTGGATTTCTGGAAGAATAACTGTTTGGTAATGTCTGATTATAGTTTTTATCGATAGGGATTTTTTTTTGTATATATTTTGGGTAGTTATTAATCATTTTTTAAGTTTCTCAGTTCTTTCTTGCCAGTTTATTTTCTCATTGATGTTATACGTTATGGTATCTACCAGGTATTTAAATTTTCCCACTATTTCCACTTTGTTTCCGTTTACGTTTTCATGATTAATCCATAGTGGATTACTGACCGTATTTTTAGTTTTTTCGTATGATATTTTCAAACCTATTTTTTCAGCAAGTTGTTTTAATGTTTCTATTAAAGTGTACTAGCGTACGTAAGTGTATTAAAGGGTACTAGCTTCTTTTATGTTGTTTGAGAGGAGGGCTAGATCGTCTGCGAAACCCAGGCAGTTTACTTTACTTTACCAATTTTTATTCTTTCCGGATTTAATTTTCTCCATTCTCTAATTATATATTCTAGTGCGCAGTTAAATAATAATGGGGATAATCCATCTCCCTGTTTCAGTCCCGTTTTTACTTCAAATGAATCTGATATATCTTCTCCGAATTTAACCTATGACATAGTGTTTTTTAAAGTTAGGCTGATTATTTTGATTAGTTTAACTTCTTTTATTTGTTAAACTTTAATAAAGATTTTAGTCCTACATTTTTCCAGTTAAATCTAATTTGAAACCGTAGTTAAATAAAAGTATATTCTGAAATTAATTAGATGTGAACGCGCGCGCTTGTGTGTATATCAGAGTGTATCATGAAGTTCTCCTGGGACTTTCATAACATATTCTACTTTATAAAATAATGGAAAAATTTCATATAAACATATGTTCTAAAATGTGTTGTTTGTGACTAGTGAAAGATTTTGCTCGGATTTCATCTACCCCTATGAAATGAGGTCGTACTGAAATTTTTAGGATGTTAATTAAGGATCAGAATTAGTGATTTCTTCTGGTTTTTGACCTGAAAAATTGAATAAAATAGATCTCAAAATTGTATCTGCAGTAGTTTTTAAGAAATCTGCGATTAAAACCAATAAATTGGGGTAAAAAAACATATTTATTATTTGTTAAACTTCTTGAGTTTGATTTGCCAGTTATTAAAACAAATAAAAACACTTTTATAATTTTTCCAAAAATTGGCACTATTATTATTTCCGATTATTACCCTTCAGGAGAGGACGTTGGGTCCCAGGGAAAGAGCCCAGCAGATATGCGTCCTGAAGGGTAGCCAACAAAGAAGTGGATGAAGAGCTTCATCCAATGGGAGCAATGCCCCCTTGTGGCGTGTTCCTGCTAGCCAATAAAGCGTTAGCACCGAAAGGACTTCTTCAGTGGACGTACTGAAGGGGAATCACGTCGGGAGCACGGGTTTTAAAAGCCTAGCGTCCTGCGGTCTGACCCAGAATTGGGTGTGATAACGCTGGACATAAACAGACACGGAACGCTATACAAAATCCGTCCATAAAACTAAAAGAAACCACTAAAATCATACCCGACATTAAAATAAACCCATAAACACGCCCGAATAATAGATAGATACAGCAGCAAGGGACATTGTCCAGGCTCTGCGTTTTCGAAGGGAAAAATGAAACTCCCGCCACCTTTGCGTTCCGTTCCGTTCCTTCAGGAGAGCGCGTGAAGTTGAGCCAATCATGGCTTTATTTCCTTCTTCCTTTTCTTTTCTTCCCAAAACCTCTTCATCCGTTCACTATGTTTCTTCTTCCTCATAACCGTCCATCCTCCTATCCATTTCTCTTTTTCCTTCTTGTTCAATTTTCTTATTTCTAATTTCATCGCTAAACTTGTTTCTGTCCACGATTTTGTTTTCTGATATGTTCAGTCGTTCCAAGTTGTCTTGTGTTTCTTTCATCCAAATGGACTTAACTTACTTGCTTTGACGATGTTGAAAATTTTCTTAGTGAATCTATCTTTACCCACATGCATAAGTGTCCGTAGAATTGTGGACGCCTTTTCCTGAACTTGGGGTGTGTTTGTGTGTGATGGGTCTGTGTTTTCATATAATTCCTTTCTGAGTCGCTTGATTCAGGTTCCGTGTTTGAGGACCGCACCGTGAATTTTCCTGAGGTTTTTCCGTTCTTGCTTCTCGATTTCATGAGTTTTGGTCATTCCTCTGATTACTGTGGTTTCTGCTGCATACAAGGCCTTCGGCAAGACAACTGTGTTGTAATGTCGTAGTTTTGCATTGCGAAACACCGTCCTTTTGTTTTAATGATTCCATGTAAACCTGTAATCTTTTGCAGTTTTAGTATTCTTTCTGTGTTGAATATTGTATTCAGTCCCGTGGATTGGATGGTTTCTCCCCAATACTTTTTTTTCTTTTGCGTTGGAGCAAGGAAAATCTGGAACCAGATGTCCAGCAGCCCATACTGCTGGATGTGTGGGGTTTTCAGCCGAAGCAGAGACCCACTAAAAACCCTCCCTCTCACACAAGGCGGTGGCGGAATCGCCCAAGATATATCATCGCCACCGCGCGTGTCTGTGGGCCTACCAGTGATGTCCTTACGTGAGAGCTTCCAGCGTCCCCCGGGAGCACCCAGCGACGGCGATCCTGTTGGACCCCGTTGCCCACCCCCGAGATCTGACCTTCCACCCCCACTTCCGAACCAGCCACCACCACCCTATGCTCTAACTTCCTCTTCTAACGTTTTAGCGAGCACCATTCGGACCAACTCGTGCATTGTCTCCAGCCTGCATCCAAACCCATCATAATTGTCATCAACTCTCGTGACCTGCCGATCCAACAGTCTTTCGGCTCACCATCTCATGAAGGTGTGCACCACATCGTCCACACCTTCGCAAGTACTTGGAAAGATCTACTAGAACATCTAGATCGTCGTAGAAGCTACATGTTCTTCTTTCCGTATTTCAATAATTGTGATTGTTATAACTGAATATGGTTCCACTGGAACAGAAATGGCTATATAGTTTTATATAAAATACAGTACCAATTTTTGGAAAATTGATAAAAGCGTTTTTGTTTTTTGCTTGTCTTTTTTATGTTTGATGTACAATAACTTTGTTAAGTGGATAATAAGCATATGAAACTTATAAATAAAAAAAACTAGAGAATTTAATTCTGAACAAAATGATGTAAAATAAGTTGAATAAAATAGAAAAAGTTTTTAAATTTGAATTTTACCGAAATAATTATATGTGTTAATATTTAATAGTAGCTTTGACTCTGTTACTATTTCATGCAAAAAACGATTGAGCTAAAATTTTGCATGAACATCAGTTTTATATTTGGAAAGAACAAAGAATTATTGCCGTTATGAAATATTTTATTGTTTCAAAATGGCCTTTTTAATGGCTTGCGCTAACAATCTGATTATGTTCCTTGCTGATATTCAATCTGACTATGATCAAACCGTTGGCCAAATCGAATTAAAAAAATACTTGCAGTATTTAAAATTAAATTTTCTGCAAATAAGATCTGTTTGCCTTTATCGATCTCTCTTTTGGTTATCGAGAATAGTAGTTTTAAAAGTGGTACAGTGTACGGTGCGGTGATTCAATCAACACAGCCACTGCCACTGTTATTATATGTACGACGTGTCGTGCCGTGATTGGCTGCACCTTCCTCCGGTTGCTTGATTACTATTTCTATGATGGAGCTGATTATTCTGAAATAATGCCATAACATTGTGTCTTGGTAATGTCATGCGAGACTCCATGATGGGACCATGTGGGAGTGCGGGGTTTGTCCCCGGCTCCTGCGCGGACCTTAATGAGGTTACGTTCCCCTTCTTAGATGACCTAATTTGATCGACTTATTTGTGTGTAGGTCTGAATTTCTGTGTTGCGTAAAACATAATTTTTATCGGTATGAGTGTAGCACTGATTTGACTTACAACTCGTTCGTTTTGTGAGGCATTCGCAGTCACGAACGGTGTTGTCAAATTTAGATTAGGCGCAGGGTTCGGGCTTTCGCGGTTTCGGTTAGTTGATTGTATTTTATTTTAACCCGGTTGGTTAAGATTAGATGTCATTAAATTTAGTAAAACCATAACTTCCTGAAGAGATCGATATTGATATCGAAATTCATATTCCTCAAACACCAAAACATTGTTAAATAAATAAATAGTCGTCATTCTTTTTAATTTTTATATGAAATTAAATTTTTTTTACGTAAATAACGATTGTAATACAAATTGATATTTTATAAACAGACATTACATTTAGTAAATCACATAACTGTGTAATGAAATCGATATTAACATAGATAAAGATCGATATAGTCACTGAGAATCGATATAAATAAGGATATTTATTTGGTAAAAGAAATTCTAGGTTATTTGTACAATAACCCACCGGGGTTGGTCTAGTGGTGAAAGCGTCTTCCCAAATCAGCTGATTTGGAAGTCGAGAGTTCCAGCGTTCAAGTCCTAGTAAAGCCAGCTATTTTTACACGGACTTGAATACTAGATCGTGGATACCGGTGTTCTTTGGTGGTTGGGTTTCAATTAACCACACATCTCAGGTATGGTCGAACTGAGAATGTACAAGACTACACTTCATTCACACTCATACATATCATCCTCATTCATCCTCTGAAGTATTATCTAAACGATAGTTACCAGAGGCTAAACAGGAAAAAGAAAAGGAAAAAAAAGGTTATTTGTACAAGGAATTATTGTAAAAAGTAGAGTAAATGTAATTTAGTGTAGAGTAAGTGTCTGTAATAGTGTAGAGTAACTGTATATTATTAATAATTATGTTCATTATTTTTCCCTCTTTTATAACAAAAAAAAAATATAATTTTTTTCTAGTAAACCAAATTAAACATATAAATTCGTAACGATACTCGTATATTAACTATGTTTAATTTATTAAAATATGTATAGTATTATAAATTATAAAAGAAAAGTTTGAAAATACATATATATGCCCTATATTTGCTTTTACTATTATTATTACTACTACTACTACTACTACTCGCCGTTATTAATAAAAAAAGAAAAATGTTAAGTACTTAGTATGCCATTAAAGTTAAAGCCGTATTCATTAGCTCATACTATGTCCCTGACAAGAGTCTTGTCCATTAACCAAGCTTATATTACAACGTCTATCTCTTCATGTTTAACACACAGTAAATAATTACCGGTACTGAAAAATAAAGCCTTATATTTAAATCGTAATATTTTTATTAATTTTAATTTCTTTTTTAAAGAAATATTAAATATGGTGTCAGTTTTAAACTTTTTATAAAAAAAAATAATAAAATTAAAATAATTTATTTTTCTTAAAAATTTTATTTTTGAAATACCTTTTCTATAATGTAAATTTTTTTTTATCTACGTAAATAATATTAGAAAATTAAAAAATATAATTTTTCATTTTACTTCTTTCGTGGTTAATATAGTATATATTAACAAAGGATAGTATTCTTGTTCATCCCATTTTGTTTTTCTTTTTCAAGTTTTCAGTATCTCTTATTCCAAAAATGTTAAAATGTTTAAAAAAAAATCTGATGTGGACACCACATGACTTCCTTGTACGCCTATTAAATTAGCATATACACATTCTTTGCTGCACTTCATTTAAACTTATTTCATTTGAAAGTGAGATACGATCTTCCAATTCTTTAATAAACTGGACAGTTACACAATTACTAAAATATTAGTTTTTATTAACATCAAATATTTATACAATTATAAATTTAACAATCTTATCTGAAATATTAAGATAGAGTAAAAATTCCTTTATTACTCTTTAAATAAATGTACGTCTTATATCTGTTTAATACTATGTTTTTTTTTAAAATTATTATGATGTAAATATCAACGAAATCAAAACAAAAATGAGTAATGAGATGTTTTACCAAATCTGATGTAGACACCACATGATTTCCTTGTACGCCTATTAAATTGCATATACACATTTTTTTTAATGAAAAGTACATAATTTTATTCCATTATAAACTTCTGATATTTTTTCATATATTTTTTATTATTATTACTACTGAATTATTATTTATTGTAAACTTATTTTTATAATCAGAGGTTAATAAATCAATATATTTAAGTTTTAAAATTAAAAATTAAAAAGAAAGAAAAGGTAATGAAATCGGATTCGAACCGATGTGCCTTCCCCTTATAAGATCTAAATATTTCATTAATTAGGATTTCATTTGACTATAACTCTGGAACCAATGAAAATAAGTATCACTTATGATATATCGTTGAAAAGCTTTCAATGAGGCCTTATTAATGCAGTTAAAAAAGTCCAAAATCCAAAAAAAAAGATTTTGGGCTTTTTGGACACTTTGGTTCAGTCGAATGCAATCAAAAGGGGAGGTGCACAACTAGATGTTACTATAGTCCTAAATTCAAAATTTCATCATACCACGGCTAATCCATTTTGAGTTATGCGAGATATTCATACATATGTACGTACAGACATCACGCTGAAACTAATCAAAGTGAATTCAATGATATTTAAAATGGATATTTTTGTTGAAATCTGAAAACTGACATTTTTCGCGATCACAATACTTCATTTACTTCGTACAAGGAAGTAAAAATCGGCAAAGGATTACGTAACTTTCCCATATTCATCCTTGATCAATTTTTATATCAAATAACCCAAAATATATTTTTTTTAAAGTTTATATCTTTTTGATATATTAATATAAATATTATTATTATTAAAAACCTAAAAATCTTTTATATCGTTATCTGTTCGGTCTTTCTATGTTAACAGCTAGTAGGGACCTTTTTTTAATCTCCTTTTATTTTATAAATATCTTCATGAAAACAGCTTCCTTCATTTTCTACTGTCTGTAAGTCTTTTTTATACTAATTCTTGCGACGCATGTCTCTGCATCTGGCAAATCCATCGATCTCTCCTTATGATAGATGAAATAATCTAGCGTCTCGTTTGTGGAATTGTTTTGATTTCTTTCAGCCTTTTCTAGAATTTTCCAGAAGTATAAAAGAAATTTTTTTTAATTAATATTTTATAACTGTTCTTATTTTCTACTCTCTGTATCCGGAACTGTACCTTGATTATTTGTAATATTCACGACTAACGGTTATCAATTTCTTGGAATTTCTTTATAGGTAGTATATTATAAAATTATTTGTGAGTATTTCGTACGATAATGTTTTTGTTTTTTATTTCACGGTACAATAAGGCATCTTTGCTATTCTGCTGTGTTTTTGATTTTCCCCATTATCTTTTGGTTGGCTGGCTCTTCTTCCCATTTATAGAAATTTGGGGTCACAACTGGGAGGAGAAGGAGGTAACCATATATTTTCAATTATTATTATTATTACTTGAAGTAAATGTAGTCAGTTACAAAGTACACAATAGAAATAAATTTTAGATAACACACTTAATAAATTATTCTAGAAAACTACTTAAGAAATCGATTTCTATTGAGTGTTTCTAAAGCTTCTGGTAATATTTTAGTACGTGGTAGAGAGCGCCAAATACAGCAATGTTTATTTCATGTTTTAATTAATACCCCGTTGTATGATTCCCTTAGAAGGAAAATATTTAAAATAAAATTTTACGATTTAATATAAAATCTGTTTAATGATATTAGAATAAAACTATAATTTTTAATGCACGCACTATGCGTGCGGTGGGCTAAGGGAGCTATAACCCCCGCCAAAATTGTCAGAATTTGATAATTATAACATATCATAAACAGCTATGGTCATTAGCCCGGTGGAAATTGGGAGCGTATCAAAAAATGCCATGACCGGGATTCGAACACGGGATCTCCGTACGAAATTCCGAGACGCTACCTATTCAGCCGTGGAAGTCGGCTGAATATTTTAATTTTTGTGCTGAATATAATTTATATTTTTGTGCGAATAAAACTTTAAAATAATAGTAAATACTTTATTATTTGGAACTAATTTATTTATTTTCTAATAAAAAATAAATTTCCCTGGCTTATTATCAACATAACATTCATGTGACAAAGTTCTTCTTTTTTATTTGTTAACTTCTCGATTTAAGAGTGGGATAATACATTTTAACTTAGTTTTACGAAGTAAAGGAAGTATTGCGACCATGAAAAATTTCGGTTTTCAGATTTGAACGGAAATATCCATTTTGACCATCACTGAATCCATTCTGACTAGTTCGGCGTGCCGTCTGTACGTACGTATGTGCGTATGTATCTCGCATAACTCAAAAACGATTATCCGTAAAATGTTGAAATTTTGGATTTAGAACTGTTGTAACATTTAGCTGTGCATCTTCTCTTTTGATTGCAATCGACTGGACTAAAAATGCCTAAAAAATCCAAAAAAATGGATTTTGGACTCTTCCTTAACTGCAGTATAAGCCCTCATTGAGAGTTTCTCAATTATACACCATAAGTGGTTCTTATTTTCATTGGTTCCAGAGTTATAGCCAAATGAAATTTTAATTAATGAAATATTTGAATCTTACAAGGGTAAGGCACATCGGTTCGAATGGGACTTCATATGCATATACTCTTTTTAAAAATTCTTTTTTTAATTTAAACATATTGATTTATTATTAATTTATTAACTTCTCTTTGTAAAAAAATTTTACAGTAAAAATCAGAATTTATTAGTGAAATAATACTTTATGTTATTTTCATTTTAATTCAAAAATATTTACAGCGGTTAATAATTATTAAGAAATCAATAAATTTAAATTAAAAAAAAAAGTTAAAAAATATATGTATATGAAGTCGGATTCGAACCAATGAGTGAATGGTTACGGATCCGACACGTTCATATTTACACCACTCAACTACTTGAGCGACGTCAAACAAAATTATATAAACTAATATAAAATGCTAATGTAATGTGATGTTCACCACAATGCATTTGTTTAACTGTTCACTTTATTAAAGAATGGGAGCTTCGAATTTCATTTTCAAATGGATTAAATGAAGTGCAGAAAAAAATATGTATATGTAATTTAATAGGCGTACAAGGAAGTCATGTGGTGTCCACATAAGATTTTTTTAATATTATAACTTTTATAAGTTTTTTGTTTTGAATGAAAAATGACATGCCTGACCGAGATTTGAACCCGGGACCCTCCGAATGAAAACCCGAGATGCCATTAAAGGCGAAACGCTTTTGGCTTTATATAATTGTTTTTCTCATTAATGTTAACTCTAAAATTATACATAACATTTTATAACCATCGGATGAGTTGTAAAAAAACACACTTGTACGTAACGTTTTTATATATCCATCTTAGGATTTTTCTATATGGTGTATGTTGCCCACCGTAGTATATTTTACCCACCGGGCTGATCAACTGGTTAACTCGTCGTCGCAAATATGTTTTTAATAATTGATTGTCGAAGTTAAAGGTTCTAAGGTTCGAATCCTACTAAAATCTAATTGCTTTTAAATGGATTTGAATAGTGGTGGATACCGGAGTACTTTGGTGGTTGGTATTCAATTAACCATACGACTCAGGAGTGGTGGCTTGTGTCTGTACAAGAATTTACCTCATTTACATGCCATACATCATCCTCAACTCATTGGGTCTGGCGGACAGGGTGTTATTGTTCACTAGTAAAACAGATTGCAACGTACAAATTAGGAAAATACGCGTTTCGTAACATACATTCCACTGTTAGACTTAACAGAATTGTTTTTTTTTTTTTTTTTTGGGATAGGCGAAAAATGTTTACTTGTTATCATCTGATAAAAACTATAAACAAAATTTCTTCTTCTCGGTAAGAAAAATATTAATAAAATAAAATTAAAATTAAAATAATAAAAAAATTAACCATTAATATAAAATATACAACACGAATAGCAGGGGGAAAAACAGAATTTGTCGTTCGTTAATATTAAATTTTATGGAGTACATTGATTCTTCGTGGAAGTAATAATACTTGATTTAGTACATTCTTATCGTTGCCTAGGATGCGGCAAATGTTCCTTGGTAATTGAAATTTACGACGTAGGACCGCATATGCAATATGCAATCGACAAGGATGTGGTGCACAGCAAGCGGTAGTTACATCGTACTGACTTCTGATACGCGTGAGTAGCTCTGGTATGTCCTAACCACAATCGGCAGAGGACCACTTCCTCTCGCCGAATTTTTGTGCAGAAAGCGTCCCACGGCAACACAGTATCTTTGATGTGTCGGAGTTTATTGTCCACTGTACAGATTTCATGTACAAAAAAAAATTTACTAACCGTTACCGTCAATGGATTAATTTATTTCAGCTGAATAACTTCCATCCGCATAAATATCATCTGTTTACAATCCCGAATTTTCAGTAAAATTAACTACTTTATCAAGAGAAATATTCATATTGCAGTAGATATAAAAAACTCGCATAAAAAAAAAAAACAAAAAACGTTACTGTTTAGACGTAGAGATCGATGGGTTTTCACATAAAGAAACCCTACTCAATACATCGATTATAGAAATTCGTAAACAAAATCTGATGTGAACACCACATGATTTCGTTGTACGCCTATTAAATTACATATACACATTTTTTTTCTGCACTTCATTTAAACTAATTTCATTTGAAATTGAAAAACGATTCTCCAATTCTTTAATAAAGTGGACAGTTACACACAATTGCACTGTGATGAACACCACATTGCATTAAATTTTTTTTGTGGTGTCCGTGTCAGCATATATTAATTTTTTTTCACGTCGCTCAATAATTATGTGGTATAAGTGAGAAGAAGGTATTGCGGCAAATAGATGAAGAAAGAAGCCTTTGGAAAAATATAGTTAAAAGAAGAGACAGACTTATAGGCCACATACTAAGGCATCCTGGAATAGTCGCTTTAATATTGGAAGGACAGGTAGAAGGGAAAAATTGTGTAGGCAGGCCACGTTTGGAATATGTAAAACAAATTGTTAGGGATGTAGGATGTAGAGGGTATACTGAAATGAAACGACTAGCACTAGATAGGGAATCTTGGAGAGCTGCATCAAACCAGTCAAATGACTGAAGACAAAAAAAAAATAAGTGAGAACGTGTCGGATCCGTAACCATTTACACATTGGTTCGAATCCGACTTCATGTACATATATTTTTTTTTAAATTTAAATATATTGATTTATTAATAATTATTAACCTCTGTAAAAAATTTTTAATTAAAATGAAAAGTACATAAAATTTTATTTCCTTAATAACTTCTGATTTTTTTCATATATTTTTTTATTTTTATTATTGAAATATGATTTATTGTAATTTTTTCTTTACAATCAGAGGTTAATAATTGTTAATAAATCAATAATATTTCAATTTAAAAAAAAGTTAGAAAAAAAGAATATGAAGTCTGAATCGAATCGATATGCCTTCTCCTTGTAAGATCCAAATATTTAATTTCAATTGTTGTCTTAATTCGGGCCTGTGAACAGATTGGTTTTCAATTTTGGAGTAAGTTAATAGCACCACATGACGCGGTATTATATTGTCATTTCCAGTTGCCGTGTTTCCATCCTCTGGCTCGGGGCACGGCTTCTCCCTCCCCAGAGGGGGACCGTCCATTAATTGCATAGGTTGCAGTCCCGTTGTCAGTGAGTCCGAAGTTTGATTTTCTCTTCTACGATCCAGGTTATTACCAGTGTAGGGGGTTAGTCTGTCACTGGGTTTCTGTTTTGGCCCACGGGTGGTATTTTATTCCCTACTTACCCCACATAAATGTGAAGCGTTCCCCAATCCGTCACCTAGAAACGCGGCTGATGGGGGACAGAAAACTCTACACAGGTTATTATTATTGCAATTATTATTTATTAAGTTTAGATATCTTTAGAGTAATAGATTCTATTTATAACAAATTTTTACGATTGTTAGTCTCTCAGTATCTATGTCGTACTGTGAACACGCCACAGTATTCTAACCGCAAAGTTATTAGAGAAAATGTTTAGCCTACAAAAAATGAATGTTGACCGGAATTCTTTCACCCGTTGAAAGATTAAGACGCTTATTCCTAATTTCGACTCTTCGCCATCCTTCGATATATTTTTAGTGTTTATTTTTTTAAAGATGCATATACATATCTGTAAATATATTTAATGTACGCGTATATAAACAAAATATGAAATGTATAATGAAAGGATAGCCTTTTTTGTAAATTCAACCACAAAAAACGTAAAACGTAATATTCATGGAAAAAACTTGGGTGGTTTTTATTCGTACTTTTTACTTTTTTCGTACTTTTTATTCGTTTGTTTTATCGTTAATATAATTTTTTTAAAGTAATATTTATACGTTTAATCATAAATATACCCATAAAAATATGCTAAAAATTAATAAATATAAAAACACTAAGTAATCAACATAAACAAAATAAATTTTCATAAAAATTCCAATAAAAAATTCATATCCGTAAACGTTTTTTTTATGTGTGTGTTTGTATGTGAATGTGTTTTAGTGAAGGAGTAAAAAGGGCCCTATACTTTTCATACCTCAAGAATAAATCACTTTAAAAGCGAGGCTGATATTATAAATCTGTATTAAGCTTTACTGCCATAGCCTACCACACATAAAGTCGCCAAAATCTATCTAATGTAAAGGAGAACGAGTACCCAAAGAACGAAAGTGATATTTATTTTTTTAAAAATAAACTTAAGTATTTTATATATATATACTTTTTTCAAGTAAAAATAATGTCTATTATATGATTTATTAATACAGGCTGAGAAAACAATTAAAAATGTTATTTAAGCTTAAAAATATTCTTTTCGTTTGTAAAAAGTCGTAAAACGAAAAATTTACATTTATTTTTTAAATACTTTTTTTCAGTTTTGAAAGAGTGAATCAAATTAATTGATTGATTACAACATTTCTATTTTTTTTTTCTAATCAATGATTCTACCAAATCTTCTATTTGTTAGAATATAATATGATAAATACTTATTCAGTAAAATATATTTTAACATTCGTTAATTGAACTTGAAATATGATTTTTAAACTGAGATCTTGCAACATTTTAAATCGTTATATTTTCAAATAATAATATTACTTTAAATCACAGGTTAAATCACACTCTAACCGGAAAAGAACATAAACCATAAATTCTGATGCAAACAAGGTAAATTAAATTTTTTTTTTTAAATTGCGATTTTTACCGACCCATTGTTTGAGTTTCTATATACCAATAATAGCAATCTGTAAATGGCAAAGCTAGAATTTTGTATCTGGTACCTTTGATTAGAGTAACTGATTTCAATTATATTATGTAAAAATAGTAATACATTTTTAGTTTAAACAAAGGAAGACACAGTAGCCCAAATAGAATAGTTAACAGGAATAGCCCAAAAAGACATCTACAGGTATCCTTTACCAATACGGAAATCAAGACAAACATCAGATAATTCTCAAAAAAGACAACCGGGACTGAAGATGGAGAGATAAATATCACCACCCACTTTAAGTAGAGAGATTATAAGCAGAACAGGAACAGATAAAACGTCATTGAAAATAGAATATTAAAACTAAAGAAACTTAGATTTACCATCAAAGGCATCTATCCACTTTAGGAATCTCTTCAAGATCTCAAAATTAAGATATTATACAATTATAGTAACCTAATATGTCACTGAATGATTACATCTAACCGACTTCTAAAATTGTTTCAAGATCTAAAGATGCTTACTAAGGAAAATTCATGGTCCACAGGTAACAGAGGAAGAATACAGAAAGAAATTTAACAAGTTGATTTACCAAGATCAAGAAAACCTTGAAACAGCGTGAAGGAAAAGAATGTTAAATTTCTTAGGGCTAATGAGGATGGACCCGAACAGATTAACAAAATGTGGATCACGCAAATCAAAGCAAATTACCTGAAGCAGATGGAAGAGAACTTTCAAAAGATAGGGTTGAAAGAAAAGGACCATTTTGATAGATATAATTTCCGAAGAATAATTTGCAATATAGAAATTCTTCGGTAGGAAAAAGAAGGACAGGAAGAAAATGGCTGATGATTAAAAATGAAGCCATGCCAAAAAAACGAGAATCTCATGGAAGAATAGAAAAAAGCAAGGAAGAAGTGATACTTGCGTGGTCCTATGTTTCTTTTTTTTTAGCCGCCAGGACCACCGTTAGGTATTTCTTCAAACGATTAGATAAAGTGGTAATTTTTTAGCGTGTGAAAATGTCATACCTGACCGGGATTCGAACCCGGGACTTCCGGATGAAAGACCGAGACGGTACCACTCGCGCCACGGAGGCCGGCTGGTCTAGTTAGCCGACTGGGCTGGTCTAGTGGTTAACTCGTCATCGGAAATCAGCTGATTTCGAGGTCAAATATTCTAAGATACAAATTCTAGTAAAGTCAATTATTTTTAAACGGATTTGAATACTAGATCGTGAATACCGGTGTTCTTTGGTGGTTGGTTCTCAATTAACCACACATCTCAGGAATGATCGATCTCTCTTTCTTTTTCTGTTTAACCTCTGGAACCACCGTAAAG